>NC_138769.1:429296256-429598756 GCF_965119305.1 Pelophylax lessonae | reverse complement strand
CTGTCTACCAGCTGAAGCTCAACAGAAGATGAGTGTTGCAACAGGACAATGACCCAAAGCATAGAAGTAAATCAACATCAGAATAGCTTAAACAGAAGAAAATACGCCTTCTGAAGTGGCCCAGTCAGAGTCCTGACCTCAACCCGATTGAGATGCTGTGGCATGACCTCAAAAAAGAGATTCACACCTGACATCCCAAAAATATATGTCTGAACTGAAACAGTTCTGTAAAGAGGGATGGTCAAGAATTACTCCTGACCATTGTGCACGTCTGATCTGCAACTACAGGAAACGTTTGGTTGAAGTTATTGCTGCCAAAGGAGGTTCAACAAAGTTATTAAATAAAAGGGTTCACATACTTTTTCCACCTGCACTGTGAATCTTTACATGGTGTGTTCAATATTAACATGGCAACATTTCATTCTTTGTGTGTTATTAGTTTAAGCATACTGTGATTGTCTATTGTTGTGACTTAGATGACGATGATCAGATCACATTTTATGACCAATTTGTGCAGAAATCCATATCATTCCAAAGGGTTCACATACTTTTTCTTGCAGCTGTATTTACTTATACTTATATCTGAATTCTAAGCTGCTTATATTTTGCCTTACCTGGTTCTTTCTTTCCCCCTGATCGAATGATAATGAAATTTTTAAACAAAATGTTTCTCTTTTCATTGCTTTCTCATATCATCACTTCCTGCAGATTATGGCTGGAGGGAGGGGCCAGCAGGTTTCTGTACATTGTTTCTTTAAAAAAATCACAGCGCATTGCCTATACTCCTCTCAAAAGCCCTCAACTCGTATTGTAAACAGTGGGCTGGCTTGGGAGGAGTTATGCAAAAATGCTTTTATGGGTAGAGGAGGGTGGGGAGAAAAAGGTAGATGATATTGGACATCATCCAGCCAGGTCTGATTTGCTGCAGCTTCTTAAACTATAAGCAGCTCAGTGTGTGCAGAGAAATTTCAATACAAAGCCTGTACAACTGTGTAAGTTTAAAGGTAAGACTGGAGTTCAGCTCTAAAAAGCAGTAGATAATCTTTAGCACATGCTCTCAATGACTTAAATACCTCGGGCACTGGAGCAAGTCATCCTCAAAGTTCAGCAGAAACACCGAAGTCCTTTTCTTGGGTTGGCCATATATCAGTCATTTTCTTTCATTTGACCCACTGGTTGAACGAAAGAAAATTACTCAATTCCCCCACACACACACTTGATGCAGATGGGGGAACCCCTCCCAATAAGCTATTGCGTTCTCACAGAGAGGAGCTTTCCCTACCGTCAGTATACACTCATCAGCTATAGCTGACGGAGCTAATCGAGAGAACCTTTTCCAACAGGTTGGTTGTACACAAGTCGATTGATAGATTAGTTGCGTACAACCAGCCTTCCTATGCATGGGTAGAAATGTGTCTGGTTCCTGCTGAACCAGCTCGATCCATGTATGGCTGTCTTTAATGGTCAGCTCACCACCCTGTTCTGTGTTGACAATATAGCTAAGAGGACCAGTAGACTGCTGAGTCTTTATTGGAAAGGGAGAGCAGAGGGAGATGAGGTGCTGAGGAGAGAACAACTCCAATGACATTAGTGCTTCTGCTGTGAATTTTGAGCATGAGTGGCTCCAAAATGCACTCCTGTAAAGAATATGTCACCCCAACATTTTATATTCCTGATATGCGCCTTTTTTACATGTACTTGTGTTAAAACGTATCCTGTCCTCTTTGTATGGCTTCCTTTGTGTGAAATGCCTGGAGTTCCTGCAAGTTCCTCTGCTTTCCTATTTCAAACTGACCACGCTAGGCATGAGAGCACATCCATACAAGTGTGGTCAGTTTTCTGGCTGTGCTGGGAGAACAGCCTGCCTGTTCTCCAATGATCACACCTCTTCTGACATGTCCCCCCATTCACAGAGAAGATCAGTGGACTGCTGTTTCTCCAACAAAGTTCTCCAACCAAGTTCTCTAAGCCACTTATGCATCTGGGAACAGAGATTATGTGATCACTCTTAAAAAAAAAGATACTTTATAGTATTTTTTATATAAACTCTATACACACAAATGTTTTGCCTTTCATTTCTATTTTAGACTAAATGAGTTAAGGGTAAGGGTTCACATATACATTAATTTATTTATTGTTAAGAATATACAAATATTAAAATATCTTTAGCTGAACACAAATTTCTTTAACCACTTAAGTCCCGGAAGATTTTACCCCCTTCCTGACTAGGCCCTATTTTGCGATTCGGCACTGCGTGACTTTAACGGACAATCGCGACACTGTACCTAAATGAATTTGACGCCCTTTTTTTTTCCCCACAAACAGAGCTTTCTTTTGGTGGTATTTGGATGTGCAATTTTTTGATCATGCGCTATAAACAAAAAAAGAGCGTACATTTTGAAAAAAATAACAATATTTTTCCAATTTTTTTTATATGAAATTCCCCAAAAAAATGTAAAAATCAAATTTTTTTAACATTTTTGCCCAATTTGTTTTCTGCTACATATGTTTGGTAAAAAAAATCGCAATAAGCATATTTTGATTGGTTTGCGCAAAAGTTATTGCATTTACTAACTAAGGGAAAGATTTCTGTAATTTTTGGTGTTTTTGCGATCTGCGTTTTTTTTTTTGCGGGACTGCGACATTGCGGCGGACAGATCGGACCCTTGACTGACATTTTTGACACTTTTGGGGGTACCAGTGACATTACTACAGTAATCAGTGCTATACATATGCACTGTTACTGTAAAAATGACACTGGCAGGGAAGGGGTTAACTTTATCTGAGAAGGAGGGGTTAAGTGTGTCCCTAGGGGCGTGCTTCTTACTGTGCAGGGATGTGGCTGGTGTGTAACAGTGGAGATATACGATCCTACATAGCAGGACCGTTAGATCTCTGCTGTTACACAAGGGAGAGTGACAGGCGGCTTTGTTTACACTAGCCGCCTGCCTTTCTCCCTCTGTAACTGAGGATCGCGAGCGACCGGCGGACATCGGGTCCGCCGGTCACTCGCGCGGGGGGGTCCGTGAACGAGCGGGGACGGGAGCGCGCCTCCGGCGGTGCGCGCTCGCCCCCTATTGGCTCACAGGCTAGTGACATACCGGTGCGTCACTTTGCCTGCACGGGGCTGACCGCCGCAGTATATATACTTGCGGTGGATGGCAAGTGGTTAAGGATTTTTAAAGCAAGCCTTTCCTGAGGCCAACATAAAGGATGCCATTTATGACTACCTTTTGGCTATCACCTTCTGGCTAGCTGCCTGGCTATTACTCTGACCCTTGACTTTCTGAGATAATCAGTCAAAAGAGGTACAAAGATAACTTTCTAAGTAAAGTTAGAACACATGCATACACATACTTGTGCTGAGTCCATTGTGCTGAGTCCATTATGCTGAGTCCATGGTTCAAACTGTTGGGGGAATATTGGCTGGACAACAGCTAACTAACTAGCATTTGTAGAATTAGAACCTTTGTTAGTCTCTCAGTTTTCCTTTAAGGCTCATTCACACCAGCAGTATTGTGATGTAGAGAGGTGCATAACGAAAAAAAAAAATATTTTTTAATTTTAAATTGAGTTAGAATGATTAATTTTTGGAATTTGTTTTGTATATCGTGGTTAGTATTGTATATTTGTTGTTCCAAATCAATTCGCATTCTCAGAAGTTATTTCAGAAGATTCGGATTCAATGGTTATGTCACTATGTTATTTTAGATGCTACAAAAACTAAGGTTCGGTTCACACTGATGGGACTACAAAGTCGTGTGACTTCCAGTGTGACTTTGCATAGCGACTTGCTTGCGACTTTGATGTTTCTCGATTTTGGCTTTAGCTAATCATAACTATACGAAGTGTGACACATATTATTGAACTTACAAAACCCTCTGAAGTTGCAAAAAATGAATACAAATGAATTTGTTGTTTTCGTTATAATTTCTTTCAGATTTGTTGAAATTTGTTACTACAGTAAACCCCCGCTCCATCGCAGTTCCGTTTTTGCGGTCCCGGTATATTGCGTTTTTTTTGTAATGTTATTTTACTATATAAATCATTAAAAATGAAATATTTTTGTGTTTTCCATAGCTCTTGCTATGTCTCTCAGTATCTTTTATGTGTTTAAATGAGTTTCTATTGTTTTAAAAGTGTGTTTAAAGACCTTAAAATGCTTTTACACGTACAGTAACAGTAAAAAAACCATGCCTACAATGCATTTTAATAGGGTTTTTCTATTTCGTGGATTTTCACTTTTCGCGGCTGGGTCCGGAACGTAACCACCGCAATGGAGGGGGGTTTACTGTATTCTGATTTGGAGATTAAGATACATCAGAATCTCAGAATAACAAAAATTTGGTCCGAATTTTTGATTCCTAATAGACAAGCAGATAAGCGGAGCTTACCCTTTTGGGTGGAGTTCCCCTTTAAGAATGATTATAATACTATCACAACATTTTTGCTACAATTGTCAACTCAGGAATATATTCCTAATTAAATTGGTACTGTTATCTTTCAAACTTAACATCGTAGTTACTGTAAAATGTTCTAAAATAAAAAAACATTGGCAGAATTTCCATAAGTCATTCTTTATCTATGTAATATATAACTTTACAAACATTTTCTGTGCAATGATGGAGCACCTTGCAAGTCAGCTTGTTATGGGCTGATAGAAGGAGATTGCTTTTTTGTCAGAGTTTCACATAATAAATTAGTTAAACTTAAAATGATACACTGCACACTTTACTAGACTTTTTGACATGTGACAAATAGAAGACTTTGTAGTTTGATGAATTGTGCTCATGCTGTGAAGGGAGATTTTCTGCTGAGGTTTAAAAAAGTGTACCGGAGTAATCCCGGTATATATACTCTCACTAAGCAGTCTTATATTCAGCCCTAGTGACCTGTTTTAAGTTCTTATAGTCACACCACCAATCAATATACAGTATTAGATGGCTGACTGTTTAATCTACATGGTGGACTGGTAAACATTAGTCAATGATAGCAATCTGAGAGTACATAGCAACATTTAAGGTTAAATCAGGACCATTCAAGTTACCAGCAGGACTCCTGGTGGACCCTGCTTTTCTAATATTTGATAATAAACACTTTTATAGATTATGTCTAGTTTATCTAATATTTGCTTATAGTATAATAAATCAATACTAAAAAACAAACAGAAAAGGAAGGTACGCACACCTAGTGCATTGCCAAACGACATTTATGGGAAAAACATGGGTACTCACAAAGTGCAACTGGCAATTAGCCATAGAACCACACAATGCTAAGCAGTACGGATGCACATGTGCTGCTGTTCATATCAAGGAGTGTGGAGCTGATGCATTTCGGGGGTGCACCCCCTTTCTCAGAGCTAGCCTAAATGCCAGTTGCACTTTGTGAGTACCCATTTTTAGCCTTTAATATACAAATAAATATTGTTTGGTAATGCACTAGGTGCGTGCGCCTTCCTTTTTTGTGTGTTTTTTAGTACCAATTCGGTTACCCCATCTGAAGAGGGCTGCATCTGCCCAATCTTGAAATTGTCATTGTCCTAAATCAATGTATAAATTAGCTTGTGTATTTTGATTAAATTTGTTGCATAATATTTATTATAAAAGATCTTATAGTATATCTTCAAAGACTTTATTTATGTATATTTATTTATTTTCATTCATTCATTCTTTTATTTATTTATTGGTGGACCTTCCATACCTCTGTTTGACCCTATACGATGGGAAAACTAAGAAATCCATGTGTACTACTCATACTACATCTAATAGATAGCATTTTTATAACAAATTATTTTGATTATCTATGGGTCTTGCTCTTACATATGTCTATCTTTGAAGTAGTTAATATGACTAAATATTATTTTTGTAATGTACACAAAATATATAACAGTGGAAAATGTTGAAGAATATACCTAAAAGCAAATATAAAGAAACGAAATATATAATGTAATGCCACCACATAACACATTAAATATGTGCAAAAATTCTGCTACACAAACAAGTGCTCTTCAAAAAACTTGATGTGCTTGGTTTCCGTGGCTGTCCTCTCTGTTGGTTCGAATCTTACCTATCTCACCCACCTTCAGTGTCACTTACATCTCTGCTTCCTCCTCTCCTATTCCTCCTACCATTGGGATCCCCCAAGGCTCTGTCCTTGGACTACCCTATTTTTGATTTACATGTCTTCCCTGGGTCAGCTGATCCACTACCATTTCTATGCTGATGATACCCAAATCTATCTCTCTATCTCTCAGCTCACCCCATTAGTTTCCTCACACATCACTGAATTACTAACAGACATATGAGCCTGGATGTCACACCACTTCCTCAAACTGCATTTATCTAGAATTAAGCTCATAATATTTCCTCCCCATGTGCCCCTTCCCTTGACTTCTCTGTCAGATAAATGGCACAACTATCAGTCCATTCCCACATGCCAGGGCGCTATGCATAACCCTGGACTCTGAACTGTCCTTTCAGGCCCACATCCTATCCCTATCCAAATCATGCCACCTTAACCTCCGTAACATCTCTGAAATATGCCCCTTTTTAACCGATGACACCACCTAGCTTCTAATTCACTCCCTGTTTATCTCTCGCCTCGACTACAGCAACTCCCTCCTCATTGGATTACCCTTACATAGGCTACCCCCCTTTTAGCTCATCATGAATGCTGCATAAAATCTCATCCACCTTACCAACCATTTAGTTTCGTCCACTCTCTGCCAATCTCTCCACTGGCTTCCACTCACCCAACTAAAAAAATTCAAAGTACTAACAATAATTTACAAAGCCATCCACAACTCTGCCCCCTACATCACTAGCCTGATCTCAAAATATCAACCAAGCCGCTCTTTTTGGTCCTCCCATGACCTCCTGCTCTATAGCCCCCTTGTCACCTCCTCCCATGATTGCATCTAGGATTTTTGCAGATCTTCTCCTATTCTTTGGAACTCCCTACCCCAATCTGTCCAACTGTCTCCTAGTCAATCCATCTTTAGAGAATTCCTGAAAACCCTTCTCTTTAAAGAAGCCTATCCTGTTTCTAACTAATACAATATTTTACTTTCTCATCCCCCACAGCTATTACTTTTTGTATCAATTGACCTTCTCTCTTAGATTGTAAGCTTTAACGAGCAGGGCCCTCTGAATCTTCTTGTACCAAATGGTATTGTAACTGTAATGTTTGCCTTCATTTTGTAAAGTGCTGTGTAAACTGGCGCTATGTAAATCCTGAAAAATAATAATAATAATAATAATAAAAAAAGCTAAACCGATAATGTGAGCAACCATCTTATGGTTGCTCCATTGCACAAATGTTTCATCTCTCATAGAAGATGTATAGGGATGAAGGACTAATGATTTTAGAAAATTGTATTTTTATGTGAGATATCACAGATTTTTGGACATTGTGTGACTGAATGACCATAAGGTTGTTGCTTCCTTTCATGTATATCAACTGACAGTAATTCTTTTTTAATCTGTCACAGCCAACAGACCAACTCTGAAATGGCACACAGAGAAATTCCAGTTATATCAGTGGGGCATTATATGTGCTAGTAAGCTATCATGAATATGACAGCTTTTGGAACAGTGCTCATGGTTGCTAGAATACTGGTAGCCACCAACTTCCTAACAATTGATGACCCATCATTACTCTCATCAGATGCCCTCTGGGAGATTCACTGGCCCACGGTTAAAATCTAACCAAAGGAGCAAGAAATGTTTGCAGACATCATTATGCAAATATGACAATGTCTCCCTTGGGTAAAGACAGGAATCTCTCAGGCAATAACTGAATGAAGACAGGAATGCGTCATTTGTTGCTACAATGCTGTTGCACAGCTGACAGCATCCCAGCAACCAATGATGCTGTGCCACTAGGGTTCAACAAATGCTGTGGATAAGAGTGTCCATGCTATGAACACTTTAACCTCAGTGTTACCCCAACATGCCTCTGATAAGTTCATGTACCTGACTCCAAGAGCTACATTAATTTGTAGCAAGCACAGACATTTCTCGTGGTATAAGAGAATTCTAGAATAAGGGAATAATAACCGCGCTAAAGGAACAGATAAATTAGAACAGCAGCAACTTCAAGTGTGACCACACCCTAATAAATATTATACATATAAGTCGCGCTAAATATTAGATGGAGATGTGAAGTCCATAAAAGTCCAAAACAATATTATTGATAAATTCCAGGACCAAACTCCCTTAAGGGTATGTGCTTACCAGATGAAGGTAAGGAAAAGGCAGTCTCGCTGCGTGGAAACTTGTCACCTTGACAGTAGATCCAAGCTTCTATGATCGATCAACTCAGTGGACATGGGATAAAGACCAGGAATGGGTGAGCAATGGAGGTTGCCGCCGGCCGGACGGCTCCGCTCGTCCGCACTCGTGGGTCGCAGTCAGATGACGTCAGTACGCCGTTGCCCTGACGACGTTTCGTCACAGATGACATTATCAAAGGTGCGGACGGCGTACTGACGCCATCTATTTATAAGAAGAGAGGACTGGATGCCCGGAAGTGGGTGAAGACCGTTCCGCCATCATTGAAGAGGTAATCAGAACTATTACGATCATACATCCACCATCGGGCAAACAATTTAAACTAAGCTGTTCTACGCAGCACAAATAACACCCAAAGGGTTGTCAACCCGTGCAAACAATACATTGGTGCAATACATATATAATAAACAATAATGTCAATCCCATAGAGAGGGCTGGCTGCAACGCCATCTAGTGGATATTTGATATATTAAATATGAAAGGTCCATATATATGATCTTATTCACATAGACCCCATCAAGACAACAACAATATTAACCTATTGAATATAATCAAAGGTTGCTGATATATGAAATAAAGTTAATCCTGACAAACCGCTCTCAATCATTGTGTATATTGGGTCAAGAACCGAAACCAACTCAAAAAATTTTGGCCCCACCCTACATCAATAAATGTCACATATACCAGTTATATATTGGTGTTGTCCTGTTACAATCTCAAATGAAATTTAAATGATATACATATTTAAAATTTGTAAAATTATAATAAAAACAATATTTGGTCAAGTGAACTTAATCCAAAATGTACAGGTGATATCATACATCTCCATCAGATGATGAAAATATATTAATAACAATGGAAATAAGGGCTTATATGACTGAATAACCGGATCAAACTAAGCATTATTTATGAACGCATTCACTTCTATATCCACATTCAGTCCAAACGGTACATAAGTTTTGACTCGGTGAATCCAGGTCATCTCTAATTTAGAGATGCCTCTAACTAGGGGTTCACCTCTCCAGTGTGGTGTGAATTTATCTATCCCTAAAAATAAAGTATTAGTGGGATTTTTACCATGAACAAGAGCGTAGTGTTTGGACACTGAGTGTTTAGGAAATCCCTTAAGGATATTGGATATGTGTTCATTGAGTCTCACTTGTAGCGGTCGTTTAGTTCGGGTTACAATACATAGGCCGAACTAAACGACCGCTACAAGTGAGACTCAATGAACACATATCCAATATCCTTAAGGGATTTCCTAAACACTCAGTGTCCAAACACTACGCTCTTGTTCATGGTAAAAATCCCGCTAATACTTTATTTTTAGGGATAGATAAATTCACACCACACTGGAGAGGTGAACCCCTAGTTAGAGGCATCTCTAAATTAGAGATGACCTGGATTCACCGAGTCAAAACTTATGTACCGTTTGGACTGAATGTGGATATAGAAGTGAATGCGTTCATAAATAATGCTTAGTTTGATCCGGTTATTCAGTCATATAAGCCCTTATTTCCATTGTTATTAATATATTTTCATCATCTGATGGAGATGTATGATATCACCTGTACATTTTGGATTAAGTTCACTTGACCAAATATTGTTTTTATTATAATTTTACAAATTTTAAATATGTATATCATTTAAATTTCATTTGAGATTGTAACAGGACAACACCAATATATAACTGGTATATGTGACATTTATTGATGTAGGGTGGGGCCAAAATTTTTTGAGTTGGTTTCGGTTCTTGACCCAATATACACAATGATTGAGAGCGGTTTGTCAGGATTAACTTTATTTCATATATCAGCAACCTTTGATTATATTCAATAGGTTAATATTGTTGTTGTCTTGATGGGGTCTATGTGAATAAGATCATATATATGGACCTTTCATATTTAATATATCAAATATCCACTAGATGGCGTTGCAGCCAGCCCTCTCTATGGGATTGACATTATTGTTTATTATATATGTATTGCACCAATGTATTGTTTGCACGGGTTGACAACCCTTTGGGTGTTATTTGTGCTGCGTAGAACAGCTTAGTTTAAATTGTTTGCCCGATGGTGGATGTATGATCGTAATAGTTCTGATTACCTCTTCAATGATGGCGGAACGGTCTTCACCCACTTCCGGGCATCCAGTCCTCTCTTCTTATAAATAGATGGCGTCAGTACGCCGTCCGCACCTTTGATAATGTCATCTGTGACGAAACGTCGTCAGGGCAACGGCGTACTGACGTCATCTGACTGCGACCCACGAGTGCGGACGAGCGGAGCCGTCCGGCCGGCGGCAACCTCCATTGCTCACCCATTCCTGGTCTTTATCCCATGTCCACTGAGTTGATCGATCATAGAAGCTTGGATCTACTGTCAAGGTGACAAGTTTCCACGCAGCGAGACTGCCTTTTCCTTACCTTCATCTGGTAAGCACATACCCTTAAGGGAGTTTGGTCCTGGAATTTATCAATAATATTGTTTTGGACTTTTATGGACTTCACATCTCCATCTAATATTTAGCGCGACTTATATGTATAAGAGAATTCTAAAAAGTGTTATAGACAGTATATGTATATTTCAAATGTGTTTACAGGTCCACTGTGAACATAGTACATTCTAAAAAGATCTGCAATATGATATTGCAATGTTTCCTTTTATTTATTACTGAGCATTAGATAATATATTTTATTATTCAGTTCTGATTTACTGAAGTGTGAAGTAAAGTACAGTGAAATGAAATTGTGTTCACTTCAAAAATCTAATCAGGTGCAGGGGCAAGTTTCTGTTTTATAAATTCCCATCTTCACAATTACTAGTTTGAAGTCAACACAACTTTAATTTATTTCACCTCACTTGATACTTTAAAAAAAAAAAAAAACATACCTTGTATCTTATAAGCCATACCCATGTTGTCTATAAATGAAAACCTATCAGTTATATATATCAACACAATTGGTCTGATTTATGAAAAGATTTGAAATGACTCATTCAATAAAATGTGTGAAAATTCACTTTGATTATTAATCATGTGCAGATTTTAAGTAAACATGGATTTTCTTTTCACATGATTGGATAATTGAAGTGAATGTTCACACATTTTATTGTGTGGACATTCTCACACCCTTTAGTAAATCAACCTCTTTATGCCTGCTATATGATCCTCAGAGTTAATTCTAGACTCCTATTCATAAAGTATATTTGTTTTTGCTACCCTATCAGCTGTACCTTCAGAGTGAGTTATTACACCTGCGCAGGACGCATAAATGGTACAAGCAAAAAGATGAATGGTCCAGTGATTACAGCTATGCAATGTTTTCCGTTTAAAAGTGATATGTGGTGTCACTTCTCTCTAAAGAAAACCATAAAAGCTCAGATTTACTAAGTCAGTCTTTTTTCGCTCTATGTGAATTGAATATGTGTTCTCATCACCTTAGCATGTGTAATGGAAATGTAAAAAAAAAAACATAATAGCTCCTCTTACTTAGAACCACACAGGTTAATTTAACCTATATTAAACCAGCTCAAATGATTTGAATTATAAACTCTCCTTTGCAAGGTGCCCATTATATACATTGCATATGCACATTGGCATTGTGCTCTTTTGTCATAGCCTTAAATTACATAAAGATATTGCCTGGTGATCCCATAAAAATTAACTTTTTTCCTCTGCCAGGCCAATGGTGCTATTCAGCCTCTAGTCAAACAGCTGATCTCCCTAGTGTTGTCGGTACCTGAAAGATGTGCTCCAATGTGCATGCACTTTAACTCTACTGTGCTCTAACACCCCCATCTACTCTAGTGTGTATGTGTCACCACTGCTCAGCCTTCACCAGAGCACATGGGCTATAAGTCTACTGAGCTCTGGCACCACTGTCTTATCTACTGCACATATGCTGACATTCTTTACCCCTCACATTTTTGTAAATATTTTATTATAACTTTTCATGTGAAAACACTAAAGAAATGACTTTGCTACAATGTAGTATTGAGTGTACAGCCTGTATAACGGTGTAAATTTGCTATCCCCTCAAAATAACTCAACACACATCCATTAATGTCCAAAGCACTGGCAACAAACGTGAGTAAACCCCTAAGGGAAAATGTCCAAATTGGGCCCAATTAGCCATTTTCCCTCCCCGGTGTCATGTGACTCATTCATGTTACAAGGTCTCAGGTTTGAATGGGGAGCAAGTGTGTTAAATTTGGTGTTATCGCTCTCACTCTCTTATACTGGTCACTGGAAGTTCAACATGGCACCTCATGGTAAAAAACTCTCTAGGATCTAAAAAAAATTAATTGTTGCTCTACATAATGATGGCCTGGGCTATAAGAAGATTGCCAAGACCTGAAAACTGAGCTGCAGCATGGTGGCCAAGACCATACAGGGGTTTAACAAGGTTGGTTCCACTCAGAACAGGCCTCGCCATGGTCGACCAAAGAAGTTGAATGCAGGTGCTCAGCGTCATAGCCAGAGGTTGTCTTTTGGAAATAGACGTACGAGTGCTGACAGCATTGCTTCAGAGGTTGAAAGGGGTAGGGAGGTCAGGCTGTCAGTGCTAAGACCATACACTGCACACTGCATCAAATTGGTCAGCATGGCTGTCGTCCCAGAAGAAAGCCTCTTCTAAAGATGATGCACAAGAAAAGCCCCCCAAAAATATGCTGAAGACAAGCAGACTAAGGATACGGATTACTGGAACCATGTCCTGTGGTCTGATGAGACCAAGATAGGCTTATTTGGTTCAGATGGTGTCAAGCATGTGTGGCGGCAACCAGGTGAGGGGTACAAAGACAAGTGTGTCTTGCCTACAGTCAAGCATGGTGGGAGTGTCATGGTCTGGGGCTGCATGAATGCTGCCGGCACTGAGGAGCTACAGTTCATTGAGGGAACCATGAATGCCAACATGCACTGTTACATACTGAAGCAGAGCATGATCCCCTCCCTTCGGAGACTGGGCCACAGGGCAGTATTCCAACATAATAACGACCTCAAACACACCTCCAAGATGACCACTGCCTTGCTAAAGAAGCTGAGGGTAAAGGTGATGGACTGGTCAACAATGTCTCCAGACCTAAAACCTATTGAGCATATGTGGGGGCATCCTCAAATGGAAGGTGGAGGAGCGCAAAGCTCTGATGTTGTCATGGAGGAGTGAAAGAGGACTTCAGTGGCAACCTGTGAAGCTCTGGTGAACTCCATGCCCAAAAGGGTTAAGGAAGCGCTGGAAAATAATGATGGCCACACAAAACATTGACACTTTGGGCCCAAATTGGACATTTTGACTTAGCGGTGTACTCACTTCTGTTGCCAGCAGTTTAGACTTTAATGGCTGTGTGTTGAGCTATTTTGAGGGGACAGCAAATTTACACTGTTATACAAGCTGTACACTCACTACATTACTTGTAGCAAAATGTCATTTCTGCTGTCTCTAGGCCCCTGTGTGCTCCCCTGGTCCCCCCCACTGTGTTCCCTCCCCTCTCCTCTCCTGCTGGCTGCTGTAGGGGATGTGTCCCAATAGAGAACCAGGAAGGGGTCAGTAAATATGTACTTTACCAGCTCCTTCCTTTTCTGAATGGACAGAGTCATAGTCAGTGACATTGTAAAAAAATAAAGTAAAATGATGAAAAATAATACAATTAAAACACCAAAAAATAAAAACTACTGACGCCAGTGGGGGAACTTCCAGGATCGCAAAGGTCACACTTGCAACCGGGCCCTGACGTTCCACCACCGTGGGGAGGCCCCAAGATAGCAGGAAGGGGGCCCACTGCAGAACTTGTGAAAGGGTCCCGCTGCAGGGCCGTAATAAAGGGCCCCACAATGACAGTAAAGGGCCCCAGGATCGGTGGGAAGAGCCCCGGGCTTGAAGGGAAGGGACCCGGCCAGAGGTCTGAGGGGCCCGTCATGGTTTCTTGCACAGGGGCCCTGAAGGTTCTAGTTACACCTCTGCTGTATACAGTACATATATACACTATATTACCAAAAGTATTGGCACACCTGCCTTTACATGCACATGAAATTTAATGCATTCCCAGTCTTAGTCCGTAGGGCCCAATATTGAGTTAGCCCACCCTTTGCAGCTATAACAGCTGCAACTCTTCTGTGAAGGCTGTTCACAAGGTTTAGGAGCGTGTCTATGGGAATGTTTGACCATTCTTCCAGAATCGCATTTGTGAGGTCAGACGCTGATGTGAACGAGAAGGCCTGGCTCACAGTCTTCACTCTAATTCATCCCAAATGTGTTCTATCGGGTTTAGGTCAGGACTATGTGCAGGCCAGTCAAGTTCCTCCACCCCAAACTTGCTCATCCATGTCTTTATGGACTTTGTTATGTGTACTGGTCCAAATCATTTGGTAGAGGGGGGATTATGGTGTGGGGTTGTTTTTCAGGGGTTGGGCTTGGCCCCTTAGTTCCAGTGAATTAATTCTTAAAGCATCAGCATACCAAGACATTTTGGACAATTCCATGCTCCCAACTTTGTGGGAACAGTTTGGGGATGGCTCCTTCCTATTCCAACATGACTGTGCACCATTGCACAAAGCAAGGTCCATAAAGACATGGATGAGCGAGTTTGGAATGGAGGAACTTGACTGGCCTGCGCAGAGTCCTGACCTCAACCCATTAGAACAAGAACACCTTTGGGCTGAATTACAGCAGAGATAGCCTTGTGGACAGCCTTCCCAGAAGAGTTGAAGCTGTTATAGCTGCAAAGGGTGGGCCAACTTGATATTGAACCCTACGGACTAACACTAGGATGCTTTAAAGTTCATGTAAAGGCATGCCTCCCAATACTTTTGATAATATAGTGTATATGTATATATATATTTTCAGTGTTTTTTTCCATTTGTCCACACAGATCTATTCCTTCTCTCTTCTTTTGACGCAGTTACTGCGGCGGATGGGAGGCGCTTCTCTCCTCTTTTATGACAAGTACAGTGAATGCTGGTGGGTGATGTAGCTGCACTATTCAATTTATCCCTTATTGTCAGCCTTCTGTATCACAGAGAGGAGCTGAAACCTTGAGACGACATGGCTGCAAGAAAAACACTAAAAAAGTATTAACACTGCAAGGGAACATTTATATTTTGATTTGTTAGTTAGCTTTTAAGATCACATTTATCACATAAACTGAATTGTGATGCTGTCCTCGTTAAATTATGTGTATATACAGTTTTTTCTTTTTTTAAAAGCTTTCACATATTTAATTAGTTGACTTTTTTCACCTTTATACAGTGTTATTTATTTGTGTTTCCTTGATGTCCCCTGCTTTCTGCTAGCGCCTAAGATGGAGATGGTAGAAAGCTTCTTTCCTCAGCTGGACATCCTTGCAAGTGATCACTCACAGTAACACTTAAAAATATCTGCTAGAACATAATGGGCTGAGATAACCTGTCTGTCAGACTGGACACAGGTTATAGCATTTAACAGGCCCGTTCAACTTTTTACCTTGTTTGTTCTTATGTTTTAAAGTGAAGGTTTGCTGGGACCCTGTAATCACTGTCAGTAATGTTCAGACACACTCGTGTTCTATCATTTATGAAAAATAAGGTGAAGGGTTACAAGACCCTTGTAACAACTGTAAATAGGATTCGGACTGACAGGGAGGCTGACTTCCCTCATTCATTTTCATTTTTGCAGAAAAAATAAGTAAATGTAAACTAAAAAGGTTAGATATACACAGTTGAGCTCTTCCCTTAAATTAAAGCATATCTAATACCAAAACCAAAATTGTAATGTATTGCAGCTTAACAATTCTTAAATGTGGTGTTTGCGTTAGTTCTCTTTTTTTCGTTTTTTTTTTGGCCTTCATTTTCGCTTGGTGATCCAGCCAGGAAGTCTGTTTTTTTTTCTACTTTTGTTTCTACTTTTTTTCTACTTCCCTTTGGTTTTAGCAATGCTGGAAACTTTTGCACTCCTGGGGAAATAGTGGGCTGAGATATGAGCTCTTTCACACTATCATAATCAAAGGTGCATTATTTATAGTGTTTGGTGAGCTCACTACCTTAAATTGCCTGGTACAAAATGCTCTTTTTGCCCTTGTTCAAATAGCTTTTGTAGTATGTCATTTACAAAGGAATCAGAGTGATCAGTGGGCATATATACTTGTTCTGCAGAATAGTTCTGGAAGTGGAAAAGGGCAGTGGAGTTTTCTTTTATGGCTCTTTTTTAGGATTACATTTTTTAGCTTAGTAACTATATACTGTATAATATATATATATATATATATATATATATATATATATATATAGAAAGAAAAGCAGGGACACAATCTCCAATGCCAAACGGTTTACTGAATAATTCTCTCCATACAAATGTGAAAAAAGCAGCAACTGTACAGTTTTGAGCATACCATGCTCTTCGCACAGCCTAAAGAAGAGCATGGTATGCTCGAAACTGTACAGTTGCTGCTTTTTTCACGTTTGTATGGAGGCCCTGCTTTTCTTTCTATTGAAATTGGTGGAAGATTGGGAGCCCACTGTCACACCTCCATTTGAAGTGACACAGGTAAAAGAGGAGTGACTCACCCTATTGTAGTATATATATATATATATATATATATACACATACATATAGTATATATCATAATTATAGTGTAACTTCAATTTGTTGAAATAGAAAAACAATCCCCTATTGTTGTGCTAAACCACTTGCAAGGGATTTTAACAAACTTTTTTGAAGATCCCTACCTTTTTTTTGCTGCGCAGAAATAGCTGTTTGTTTCACCGTGTTCTTTGAAAACTCTGAAAAGGAGTGACTGATTTATTATAATCAGCTGGGTGTTCTGATGAGAAAAAGTTGCAGTGTTGGCATCACTTTAGCAGTATTTAACCCTTGGGGAATATCTTACAAAAAAATATTTTCCTGTTGCAGGTGGTGCCAAAAATCTGACATGTATTTTAGTGCATAGTGAAAATCAGTGAGCAGAGAACAAGCAGAAATTTAAATTTCTGGGGGAGAAAGTGCTTACACTGTTTGTGTACAGAACATCTCTAGTTTGCTGTATTGCATTGAATTATAAAGAAAAAAACAGTGACTGCAGACTGAAAAGGAAAAGTAATTATTAAAAACATTAAATTACAATGTGACTTGTCTATCAATTATAAATGCTTTATATATTTTTTTTTCATTTGTTAATATTTTTTTCCCCAAAAGTGGAGTTACCCCTTAAGATAAGTGATACAAAAATACAGTTTCTACAAATTGTGAATATGCTTTATTACTGTAACTTCTAAATATAGATCATAAACATTTAAAGTCCTTTATTTTAATGTCTCAACTGTGCACATATCACCAAAATCCTTTAAAGTCTGCTTCTCTAATGATCTAGGACTGTTCATTGTAAAGAATGGGAAGCAGTAATTGGGAAGGTAATATCAGCCTGTGAAATTCAACAGCATGCCTGTAATGAGAGCTCATTGGGAATGCAGTCCTGGCTGTTTCAGCATTAAGCATTCTCCTCATGTTTCACATAAATGCATCCTGTCCTCATGAGAGGATGGGCAGTGCATTGCTCTTCCTCATTCAAAGTGAATGTTAAGCTAAAGGAAAATTCAGCTGATACAGAACAGACCGAAATGTTTTCAAGCTTTAAAAGGCAAATAGATTAAGTTGTCATTCTTTTTTTTTTGTTCCATAGCTTGTTCCAAGCTGAGGATTCAGAGTTAGGCATAGTTAGTTTTTTTTTTTTTCCCCCTGCTAGAATTATGGACTGCAGTATTGCGTGATCTACCTGATGGAGGCTAGGAGTATAACACCAAAACAGGATAACTCTCTAAACTGGAGCTTATTTTGTTGGATCAGCTACCGGCAGCTGCTACCTTCCACTTTTTAATGCAAAGCGTTGACTGAAGATCAGAACAAAGGTTTTGCTGAAATCAAATGCAACCAAATTTGAACTTTACCCGTTGAGTTTTTTTTTTTTTTTTTTTAAGCGATAGCCGCCTACCTTTTTGAAGTATTGTGTCTCATATGCTGCGAAGGCAGAAGCTTGGACTTTGTCACAGCCCAGAAAGCATTTGAATTTACTGTGAATGGGGAGATGCAGCATCAGCAGCAGTATCAGAGAGGGGAGACAGAGGAGAGCCTTGAATGTGAACTTGACATGTTTATCCACAATGCGTTCAAAGGGAGCTGCAGAGTTCAGAGCCAGCTACCCCTCTTTCTGTGAGCCGCAGACTAATCTTTACTCCCAGACTCCTGGGACAGGCACAGCAAACAGCCAGTGAAAGGTAAGCTTTACAATTATTCTGAGAGCTTTTCCATTTGTAGTCAGATAGTGTGACAATGCACATTTCTAGAAGGAACTATTTTTCATGTCTGACAGTCATGACATTTTCCCACAGTAATGCAATAGGTAAATAAACAACATTATTAGCTCATGGTGAAACATTGAAGGAACGCAAAGAATTCCTTTAGGCAAAATGTAAATTATAAAAATGTATCAATATATTGATTTTTTTTGTATTCTTGCTGCTTGGAATGTATCTGATGTTTTGAAGTGTTTAGGCAAAGTTGGCACTTGAACACCATCCTACATATCAAGCTCTCAGTGGCTGAATGTTTATAGGGATAATTGTGGAATGTTGGTTTCCTTTGATGGAAGTTGCAATATAAGCAGAAGACAAATGGCCCAGGGTCATAGATCTCTGAACATTGTGATAAATTATTTGGCATGGGAATTCAGTAGAGTAGGTGCTTATATAGGGCTGAGCTCTTTTTATTTCTAGAAGGATGTTTGCTTCTCGACATCCAAGTTAATGAGAGCATTTTATCAAAAATATACTGTTCTTATAGTACTAAACATGTTTTGGCAGAATTCTACCATTCAGCTTACTGAAATTATGTTATACAACAATATGTATGTAAGAGCCGTTTCCAATTAATGTGTTTTGTTATGTTTGATTGGTCTATACAGTTTGTCTATGTGCGTGACATGTCAAATGTATTAAAATGTTTTACCTATTATACAAAAGCATGTTAAACCATCTGCTGGTTATGTTCATTCAATTATCGAGCCAAATGAGTGAGCCTGATTAAAAGTGTATACGGAATATGAGAATGGCATAGAAATATGTGCTATTACATTGTACGTTTATGTAATTTTGTCTTGAAGTGAAATGTGCTGAATCATAAACCTTTAACATAAAATGTCAACTTCTAAATATGTCTAGCAGATGCTACATAGTAAATGATTTCATTTCTAAAATTCAGCCATTCTTAAGTATTTTGCGTTCTTCACTTGATGAGGCAAAGATAACTCATGCAGGAAGTTTTACATTAATTATGTTGTCCTAAATTGACGAAAGCTGAAATCTCTTTTCTTGTGTTCAGTAGCTGTATGTCATGTTTTTTGCACTGTATTTTTCAACAGTTTATGATATGTCTAGTAATGTAAAAAGTACAATAACTCACTAAAGCCATTGAGAAATAATCTTTATCTTGCTAAATTGCAACTGTTGCAATATCTGTTGAAAATATGGTTCGTTATAAGGTATTGCATGCAAAATGTATTCCATAATTTATTAAAGAAAGACCCATAGGCCTCTTTATTGGTTACAGTATGCCAACTCTATTATGTATAGCACATCATCAATCATCACTGTTCCTTATAGAGACAGTGATGCTAGAGAAGCTATGAGCAATGGTTTGCTTACATGCGTAACATATTTTAAAACGACATCCCAATATGTCTGTTTCATTACTACGTATTTACTTGTTTTCCTAAGATTTGCTTGTCAGTAAGAACTGATACCGTATATGCCGGCGTATAAGATGACTTTTTAACCTAAAAAACATCCCCCAAAAATCAGGGGGTCATCTTATACGTAGAGTATAAAATGTGAGGACTACTTTACATAGTTAGTTTGGGCCAAGCTGTCCACAAACGAACGTCCCTAATCTCTCAACCCAATGGATGTGCGGTAATACAGTATACCACGCTGAGCCAATCACAGTGAGCGACGTATTCTATTAATAAAGTCAAAGCCAGCTCTGATTGGCGGAGTCAGAGAGGCGGGCTGATGATGTTACAACCTCTGGCTCAGTCAATCCGAGCTGGCCTTGACTTTATTAATAGAATACATTGCTCACTGTGATTGGCTCAGCGCTGTATACTGTATGTAGCCGAAGCTACGGTACATACAGGATTACCACACATCCAGCGGGCTGACAGATTAGTGGATGTAAATGACTGAATAAGGGTAGTCTTATACAGCGAGTTTTAACTGGAAAATTAGGGGGTTGTCTTATTCACCCAGTCATCTTATATGGCGGCATATACAGTAAATGTTCTTAGACTTCTTTGTTTTATGTCACTTTATGTGATTCACAATAAATATGAGTGATGGATGTTATACAGTATTATGTTTGTGAGTCATGCTGAAGCAATCATTAGTAGCAATGACATATGCTATTTGACAAATTGTTTTGTGTTATTAACCACTTTTGTACGGCCATATGTCTTAAAATAGCAAAGTGGTGGATAGTTATTTACCCATTTACCAGAGGATAAAACACTGGCAGCCAGCCGCTTCAGCCATTAATGCCTGTGAACCAAGACATCCTCAGCTGGCCCAGTTCGCAAACACTGTCAACAGAGCAGATCTGAACCGCACTATACCTGGTCATAGAAAGACCAGTCACAGTGTACACAAATGTAAATAGTATTGCGTTTACATATATGTTCACATCACCTAATTTTACAGTGAAAGAGGGGAGGAAAAAGAATGTCATGAATTAATGAGTCATTCATTAGTGCCTGATCACCTCACAGAATATGTCAGCATCAACTGCAAATACAGGTTTATAACCCTTGCATCCCCCCTCCTCTCCTTCACATTTGATCAACATCCCCTCTCAACATCCCCTCTCTACTGTATGTTAATTCTTCACCTCCCTTATGCACATTTGCACATTAGCCCCTTCATCCCCTATCACTCACTGTATATGACTGGTACACCTCCTCCCTCTATGTATGACTGTGTATGACCTGCATGTGCTGTATCTAGTGCACCTTTACCTAGCTCCAAGTTTCAACCACCTCAATACCAGCATTTCAAAAAAAGTGGCAAAAAAATTGATCACCTTGTGGCCTTCACTTTCCAAAAATGTATAATGTTGGGGTGTTTACAGGTCCTAGCATTTTTATTAGAACAGAAAGTAAGGGATTTTTTTTTTTTTTTTTGGCCTTTTTTCCTTTATATAGTCAAGAATCTAAAACCCAGTGGTTACTAAATAGCAGCAAAAAGCCCTGTCTATCAAACAAAATTTGGATATAGTGATGCATGATGGGGTAGTTGTCGGTCAAAATATTTCAGCACTGGAAAGTGAAAAATCATCTGGTAATGAAGGTGCATTACAGGGTAGTACTTAAGGATTAAGAAATCAAGATGCCTGGCATTAGAAATATTGGCTTAAAGCTTGCATCTTTAATAACGTAAGTTAGCCATAAAGGGTATCACGTAAAGCCCATTTCCAAAATAATGTTAACCTGCTCACTTACTTTAAAAAACATCACTGGTCACATGACTCTGCAGTCTTTTCTCCTTTTTGTTTACATATGGCAGGGTCCTTCTTTGGGTGTCCATGTCCCTTCCAGCATGATGCTCCTTAAATCAAATTATACCATTTCTAAGGCTAACAAAAAGTAATGGAATTATTGTGGTTAAATAACTCAAGGTTGCCTAAAATTTCACTTAGGTATGCACAGTTTTTGATGTATTGTATCTATTATTGACACTTCTAACATTTCTTGCTACCAGTACTATTACCAATACTGTTAACAAGGCTCTTTTCCTATTGAACTCAGTGCACCCTTTTCAGTTATGATTACAGTATAATGCAAAGGACCTTGTATACTTTTATGAGTAACACAAATTACCTGTAACCCAAAATTAACGCTGAGAAATACAGACAGATTTGTTCTCCCAAGGCCCAGTCGGGCTCATGGAAAAATGTAATCCTCTGAACATGAATGAGTATTTGATGTAAAACATTACACACTGTCACTGTATTGAGGGAGAATTCATTTAATGATCTAAATTAACAAAAATGTTCTGGATTAGATGCCAATTGACAGAAACAGCTGTAGGAAGCATGCAGGTGAAACCCACCTTTTAAACCCCAAATATCTAGAGCCTGTTTTTTTTTTTGTTTTTGGTATTGATAAATGTAGTGTCAACATGCCAAGATAACTAGAGCTCTCTAAGGCTTCAACAATGAAGACTGTATATGCCTATATGAGTTTGCAGAGGTATTGAAATTGATCTCAAATATTACATTATCCAAAATCTAAAGGTGGCACAAGTATTAAAATGCTTCTAATTTGTCAAGGACTGGCTGGCACAGCAAATTCAAGCCAAGAGATTACTTTTTGGCGCCAAAAGCAGTCTCCAAGAACTCAAATGTAATCACAGGGTGTTCAGGAAACTCTTGGGGTCAAAGTGCATGAATCTACAGTTATAATGAGGGGTATTATTTTAATATAATAAACCTTTCTATTCAAACAGTAGAGCAAGACTACAACTTGCCACTGAACATAATGCCAAAGAACATTCCTTGTGGTACATTGTGCTGAAGACTGCACAATCAAAGATAGACTTATCTTGGGAATAGTAAACATGTTTGCTGTAAACCATAGATAGAATTTGAGAAGAAGAACCTTATACCAGCTGTGAAGCATTTCTGGTGGAAATGTTCTGGTTTGGAGTTGCTTTGCTGCTTCAGGGCCTGGGCATCTCACAGTCAACAAGTTGACTATATATTCTGCATGATATTAACCACATAACATCCGCCCACTGCAGTTTTACTGCGGCAGGCAGCCGCTCTTGGTCAAAGTGACGTTATGTTACGTCGTTCGCTCAGGAGACTTTAGGGGCGAGCGCGCTGCTCGTCAGCTGGGGAGCCAGTGCGTGTGCCCGACGGCTCCGATGGCCGCCGGCCACTCACGATCTCCCGCAGCTAAGAGAGAAGGAGAGACGGCTGAGGTAAACACAGCCGTCTGTCATTCTCCCTGAAGTGATCACAGAGGCTATGTGATCCTGCTATATAGGATCGCATGTCTCTGTGATTACTTTACAAGTCACACCCCCTGACAGTTAGAATCACGCCCCTAGGGATACATTTAACCCACTGATCACCAGTAATGTTAACCCCTTCCCTGCCAGTGTCATTTTTACAGTAACAGTGCATATTTTTACTGTAGTAATGTCACTGGTACTCCCAAAAGTGTAAAAAATGTCAGTTAGGGGTCCGATCTGTCCGCTGCAATGTCGCAGTCCCGCAAAAAAAATCGCAGATCGCCGCCATTACTAGTAAAAAAGAAAAACTATAAAAATGACATAAATCTTTCCCGTAGTTAGTAAACGCAATAACTTTTGCGCAAACCAATCAAAAATTGCTTATTGCGATTTTTTTTTACCAAAAATATGTAGCAGAAAACAAATTGGCCTAAAATGTTAAAAAATTTAGATTTTTAAATTTTTTTTGAGAATTTCATATAAAAGAATGTGAAAAATATTGTTATTTTTTCAAAATTGTCTCTATTTTTTTGTTTATAGCGCAAAAAATAAAAATCACACAGGTGATCAAATACAACCAAAAGAAAGCTTTGTTTGTGGGGAAAAAAGGACGTCAATTTTGTTTTGGTACAGCGTCGCACGACCGCGCAATTGTGCATTAAAATAACGCAGTGCCGAATCGCAAAATAGGGCCTGGTCATTGAGCAGCCAAATCCTCCAGTCCTTAAGTGGTTAAATTGTAATAATGTGATGCCATCTGTTGAAAAACTGAATTTGAACCAGAAATTGGTCTTTCTACACCATAATTATCCAAAGTAAACTGTAAAATCCACCTAGGAATGTTACAACATGAAGAAAAGGAGAATTATATAGACTGCACTAGTCAAAGCCCTGATTTGATTCCCATTGTTATTTTGTGGGGGATATTGAAACAGGCACATCATACAAAGAAACCCACAACCATCTTTCTACTGAAAGAGTTCTGCATGGAGAAGTGCTCCCTAGTATCTGACACCCTTACAAATGGTGAGGAGATTTACTGAAACTGGTTTCACCCAGATTGTGGTGCAGTTTCTAACTTCAGTTTGTTTAATTGAACTTTGACAATAAAACCTGGAAGCTAATTGGTTACTAGACAGGGCTGCACCAGATTTTGGGTGCACTAGTTTTAGTAAATCTATTCCTATGTTTTTGTATCCATCTTCTAAACTGTGTCATTCTAAATTAACAGTACAGGTCACTATAGGCTTGTTAAGACCTGTAAAGATCTGATTTGCAAACAGCAAACTTGGCAGCTAGACACAAAGGCACAACAAATAGCCAACTTTTTGGTAAGTTGCAGATTTTTCAAAAACGAATGTTATTTTAGTTGGCAATTTTCAGATGCAATTTGTGGAATAAGCATTTATCTGTCTCTGTACATTTACGGTAGGTGTAATTTATGCATGCTGTTCTTATCTCATTTTTCAGAAAGGTTCTACATATTCAGGTTGGGGGAACTGTCATTTTTTATTCATTAATAAAGCTACCAGACAAACCAAGTTATCAAATACATTCTTCTAATAGTTGGCATTCAGGACATGCTGTAAAAAAGTATTACCACCAACAGAAGTAAAAATATGCCATTTGCATTTTTGTTTTTTTTTATTTTGGCGTATTCTTTTTTTGTTCATGTTTAGCAATATATATACAAAATTATTAACGTCATATTGTAGCCATAACTCTTGCAATGCTTCATTTTAGCGTTGTTCTTAGCAAATACAATTAGAACATCCTGCAGCTTAATTATTTAGATCAGAAGTTTTCATTTGGTCACAAAGAATTTATCTGATACTAATAGAGTGAAAAAAAGTTCAGGCAACTCAACGTGACTTTGCAGTCGCGGACCTCAATGTCTCAGGTCCCATGCATTACAATGCAAACATGAAAGTGCAAGTAAAGGCATGACCTTTTCTTTAGTTTTGGATATATAATTTATTTTAGAGTGGAGAAGGATTAAAGCACAATCATCTCACATCTAATGGTTTTGATGGACACACGGCTTGTATCTCACCCAACCATTGGCGTTGTGTCTGCCGAGACCATGAGATGCAAAGTGATTGTCTAACACATGGTTTTTATTCGTGGGTAGTGTTGAGCGAACACGGACTGTATTATTCGTGTTCGTACCGAATAATTGGATTTTTTTTACCCGAACACGGACACGGACACTTTACTGTATGTTCGGGTAAAAATCCGTGTTCGGTCGTTTTATTTCCGGGTTTTGCATGCTTTGGCGCTCTTTTCATGGCGGGCTTTCAACAGCCAATCAACAATCGTTTAACTGGTGTGCCTTAAGCCATCCCAGCCATGCCTGCAAATGTCTTAGTAGCTGTGATTGGCCGTCTGAAGCATGTGACCAAGTCTTTATAAGTTCGAGGCAGCCGCCGCAGCAGCGTCATTCTGCTGCTTAGCTAAGGGACAGAGCACACATCAATGTGCTGGCTGCTGATTAGGGAAAGATAGGCAGGAAAAAACCATTTGTGTCCGGATAGAATTGAGGGACAGGTCGGAGTGTTTAGGCAGGGCGAGTTGTAGGCATTTTAGGGATAGAGTCTGCTGAATTATAGGGTCAGTGTCTTCTGCAAACTACAATCGATATTGCTGTGTGGGGGGTGGGGTGAATCTGCACTCAATCCTGATCTACGATCTCTTCTCAATCCTGTTAGGGACAGAGTCTGCTGAATTTTAGGGAAACTGTGTTCTACAAACTACAATCGATATTGCTGTGTGGTGTGGGATTGGAGATAGGCAGGTGTCAGTGATCCACATCCATTTTTCTGTGTGTGAGCTGCAGTGAACACAATCTTTTTGGGCTGCAGTGAACACAATCTTTTTGGGCTGCAGTGAACACAATCTTTTTGGGCTGCAGTGAACACAATCTTTTTGGGGTGCAGTGAACAAAATCTTTTTGGGGTGCAGTGAACACAATCCTTTTTGGTGTGCAGTGAACACAATCTTTGTGGGGTGCAGTGAACAAAATCCTTTGTGGGGTGCAGTGAACACAATCTTTTTGGGGTGCAGTGAACAAAATCCTTTTTGGGGTGCAGTGAACAACATCCTTTTTGGGGTGCAGTGAACACAATCTTTTTGGGGTGCAGTGAACAAAATCCTTTGTGGGGTGCAGTGAACACAATCTTTTTGGGGTGCAGTGAACACAATCTTTTTGGGGTGGAGTGAACAACATCCTTTTTGGGGTGCAGTGAACAAAATCCTTTTTGGGGTGCAGTGAACAAAATCATTTTTGGGGTGCAGTGAACACAATCTTTTTGGGGTGCAGTGAACACAATCTTTGTGGGGTGCAGTGAACACAATCTTTTTGGGGTGGAGTGAACAACATCCTTTTTGGGGTGCAGTGAACAACATCCTTTTTGGGGTGCAGTGAACACAATCTTTTTGGGGTGCAGTGAACACAATCTTTGTGGGGTACAGTGAACAGAATCTTTGTGGGGTGCAGTGAACACAATCTTTGGGGGGTACAGTGAACACAATCTTTTTGGGGTGCAGTGAACACAATCTTTGTGGGGTGCAGTGAACACAATCTTTTTGGGGTGGAGTGAACAAAATCATTTTTGGGGTGCAGTGAACAACATCCTTTTTGGGGTGCAGTGATCAAAATCCTTTTTGGGGTGCAGTGAACACAATCTTTTTGGGGTGCAGTGAACAAAATCCTTTGTGGGGTGCAGTGAACAGAATCTTTGTGGGGTGCAGTGAACACAATCTTTGGGGGGGGTACAGTGAACACAATCTTTTTGGGGTGCAGTGAACACAATCTTTGTGGGGTACAGTGAACAGAATCTTTGTGGGGTGCAGTGAACACAATCTTTGGGGGGTACAGTGAACACAATCTTTTTGGGGTGCAGTGAACACAATCTTTGGGGGGTACAGTGAACACAATCTTTTTGGGGTGCAGTGAACACAATCTTTGTGGGGTGCAGTGAACACAATCTTTGGGGGGGTACAGTGAACACAATCTTTTTGGGGTGCAGTGAACAACATCCTTTTAGGGTGCAGTGAACACAATCTTTGTGGGGTGCAGTGAACAACATCCTTTTAGGGTGCAGTGAACACAATCTTTGTGGGGTACAGTGAACAGAATCTTTGTGGGGTGCAGTGAACACAATCTTTGGGGGGTACAGTGAACACAATCTTTGTGAGGTGCAGTGAACACAATCTTTGTGGGGTGCAGTGAACACAATCATTGTGGGGTGCAGTGAACTCAATCTTTGTGGGGTACAGTGAACACAATCTCATACTTCTGAAGATTTGAGGGTGCTGCCTGTTCCATACTCCCCCTACTCCTCATCTAGCCTTTTAGGGGTACAAACAATAGTAATTGGGGCCTAGTGTGGTTGTGTACGTGTGATATACATACACTTTTTTTGGATCATATTTTCTATTCCGCTATTTAATCAAAAACCTTTGGGGATCAGTTAAATTGGGGGATAGTCTGTGTTGGTACGTGTGAGAGAGATCCACCTTTCCAAGTTGTTGGGGTTCATCTCATACTTCTGAAGGTTTGAGGGTGCTGCCTGTTCCATACTCCCCCTACTCCTAGCCTTTTAGGGGTACAAACAATAGTAATTGGGGCCTAGTGTGGTTGTGTACGTGTGATATACATACACTTTTTTTGGATCATATTTTCTATTCCGCTATTTAATCAAAAACCTTTGGGGATCAGTTAAATTGGGGGATAGTCTGTGTTGGTACGTGTGAGAGAGATCCACCTTTCCAAGTTGTTGGGGTTCATCTCATACTTCTGAAGGTTTGAGGGTGCTGCCTGTTCCATACCCCCCCTACTCCTCATCTAGCCTTTTAGGGGTACAAACAATAGTAATTGGGGCCTAGTGTGGTTGTGTACGTGTGATATACATACACTTTTTTTGGATCATATTTTCTATTCCGCTATTTAATCAAAAACCTTTGGGGATCAGTTAAATTGGGGGATAGTCTGTGTTGGTACGTGTGAGAGAGATCCACCTTTCCAAGTTGTTGGGGTTCATCTCATACTTCTGAAGGTTTGAGGGTGCTGCCTGTTCCATACCCCCCCTACTCCTCATCTAGCCTTTTAGGGGTACAAACAATAGTAATTGGGGCCCAGTGTGGTTGTGTACGTGTGATATACATACACTTTTTTTGGATCATATTTTCTATTCCGCTATTTAATCAAAAACCTTTGGGGATCAGTTAAATTGGGGGATAGTCTGTGTTGGTACGTGTGAGAGAGATCCACCTTTCCAAGTTGTTGGGGTTCATCTCATACTTCTGAAGGTTTGAGGGTGCTGCCTGTTCCATACCCCCCCTACTCCTCATCTAGCCTTTTAGGGGTACAAACAATAGTAATTGGGGCCTAGTGTGGTTGTGTACGTGTGATATACATACACTTTTTTTGGATCATATTTTCTATTCCGCTATTTAATCAAAAACCTTTGGGGATCAGTTAAATTGGGGGATAGTCTGTGTTGGTACGTGTGAGAGAGATCCACCTTTCCAAGTTGTTGGGGTTCATCTCATACTTCTGAAGGTTTGAGGGTGCTGCCTGTTCCATACCCCCCCTACTCCTCATCTAGCCTTTTAGGGGTACAAACAATAGTAATTGGGGCCTAGTGTGGTTGTGTACGTGTGATATACATACACTTTTTTTGGATCATATTTTCTATTCCGCTATTTAATCAAAAACCTTTGGGGATCAGTTAAATTGGGGGATAGTCTGTGTTGGTACGTGTGAGAGAGATCCACCTTTCCAAGTTGTTGGGGTTCATCTCATACTTCTGAAGGTTTGAGGGTGCTGCCTGTTCCATACCCCCCCTACTCCTCATCTAGCCTTTTAGGGGTACAAACAATAGTAATTGGGGCCTAGTGTGGTTGTGTACGTGTGATATACATACACTTTTTTTGGATCATATTTTCTATTCCGCTATTTAATCAAAAACCTTTGGGGATCAGTTAAATTGGGGGATAGTCTGTGTTGGTACGTGTGAGAGAGATCCACCTTTCCAAGTTGTTGGGGTTCATCTCATACTTCTGAAGGTTTGAGGGTGCTGCCTGTTCCATACCCCCCCTACTCCTCATCTAGCCTTTTAGGGGTACAAACAATAGTAATTGGGGCCTAGTGTGGTTGTGTACGTGTGATATACATACACTTTTTTTGGATCATATTTTCTATTCCGCTATTTAATCAAAAACCTTTGGGGATCAGTTAAATTGGGGGATAGTCTGTGTTGGTACGTGTGAGAGAGATCCACCTTTCCAAGTTGTTGGGGTTCATCTCATACTTCTGAAGGTTTGAGGGTGCTGCCTGTTCCATACTCCCCCTACTCCTAGCCTTTTAGGGGTACAAACAATAGTAATTGGGGCCTAGTGTGGTTGTGTACGTGTGATATACATACACTTTTTTTGGATCATATTTTCTATTCCGCTATTTAATCAAAAACCTTTGGGGATCAGTTACATTGGGGGATAGTCTGTGTTGGTACGTGTGAGAGAGATCCACCTTTCCAAGTTGTTGGGGTTCATCTCATACTTCTGAAGGTTTGAGGGTGCTGCCTGTTCCATACCCCCCCTACTCCTCATCTAGCCTTTTAGGGGTACAAACAATAGTAATTGGGGCCTAGTGTGGTTGTGTACGTGTGATATACATACACTTTTTTTGGATCATATTTTCTATTCCGCTATTTAATCAAAAACCTTTGGGGATCAGTTAAATTGGGGGATAGTCTGTGTTGGTACGTGTGAGAGAGATCCACCTTTCCAAGTTGTTGGGGTTCATCTCATACTTCTGAAGGTTTGAGGGTGCTGCCTGTTCCATACTCCCCCTACTCCTAGCCTTTTAGGGGTACAAACAATAGTAATTGGGGCCTAGTGTGGTTGTGTACGTGTGATATACATACACTTTTTTTGGATCATATTTTCTATTCCGCTATTTAATCAAAAACCTTTGGGGATCAGTTAAATTGGGGGATAGTCTGTGTTGGTACGTGTGAGAGAGATCCACCTTTCCAAGTTGTTGGGGTTCATCTCATACTTCTGAAGGTTTGAGGGTGCTGCCTGTTCCATACTCCCCCTACTCCTCATCTAGCCTTTTAGGGGTACAAACAATAGTAATTGGGGCCCAGTGTGGTTGTGTACGTGTGATATACATACACTTTTTTTGGATCATATTTTCTATTCCGCTATTTAATCAAAAACCTTTGGGGATCAGTTAAATTGGGGGATAGTCTGTGTTGGTACGTGTGAGAGAGATCCACCTTTCCAAGTTGTTGGGGTTCATCTCATACTTCTGAAGGTTTGAGGGTGCTGCCTGTTCCATACCCCCCCTACTCCTCATCTAGCCTTTTAGGGGTACAAACAATAGTAATTGGGGCCTAGTGTGGTTGTGTACGTGTGATATACATACACTTTTTTTGGATCATATTTTCTATTCCGCTATTTAATTTAACTGGGCCTCCATGCGAGACCTGTGTGCCTTGTTGCGCTGTTTTGAGTACTCCACCAACATGGCCAGTGGCAATGACGCCGTTCTCAGCTTAACTATCCCACTTCTATGCCTCCTTGAAAAAACAATTCGGGCGATGATGGAAGAGGATGTGGCACAGGATGAGGAGGAGGAGGAGGATGAAGAGGTAACATTTCCAAGGCTTTCAGGGCAGTCATTCGCAAGGGGCTCCGAGGGTGGGTTCCTGCACACGCAAACGCCAGGGACGCAATTGTCCAGCAGGGGCACAGTTCTGGAGGATGAGGAGGATGAGGAGGAGGAGGAGCTGGAGGAGGAGATGGAACCATGTTCACAGCAGGGTGGCACCCAGGCCAGCTCATGGCCATCACTGGTGCGTGGCTGGGGGGATACAGAGGACACGGACGATACACCTCCCACAGAGGACAGCCTTTCGTTGCCTCTGGGCAGCCTGGCACACATGAGCGATTACATGCTGCAGTGTCTCCACAACGACCGCCGAGTTGCCCACATTCTAACTTGTGCTGATTACTGGGTGGCCACGCTGCTGGATCCCCGTTACAAGGACAACGTACCGTCCTTAATTCACTCACTGGAGCGCGATCGCAAGATGCGCGAGTACAAGCGCACGCTGGTAGACGCCATGCTGCTGGCATTCCCATCTGACAGCGGGGCCACAGTGGAAGCACAAGGCAGAGGAGGAGGAGGAGGAGGTCGCCAACGCAACCAGGGCACCGCCAGCACCTCAGAAGGCAGGGTTAGCATGGCCGAAATGTGGAAAAGCTTTGTCAGCACGCCACAACAAACAGCAGCACCAGCAGCTCAGATGGAACGTCTTAGCAGGAGGCAGCATTTTACCAACATGGTGGAGCAGTATGTGTGCACACGCCTACATGTAGTGAATGACGGGTCTGCCCCCTTCAACTTCTGGGTCTCCAAATTGGGCACATGGCCTGAGCTTGCCCTTTACGCCTTGGAGGTGCTGGCGTGCCCTGCAGCCAGTGTATTATCTGAACGGGTATTTAGCACGGCTGGGGGCGTTATAACAGACAAGCGCAGCCGCCTGTCCAGAGACAATGTGGACAAGCTCACGTTCATTAAAATGAACCAGGCATGGATCCCACGGGACTTTTCCGTACCTTATGCAGAATAGCAATGGATACCGACCTTACCCACCCATTGTTCCATTTTTGCTCTTTCTCACTCTTTTGGGGTGTACCCTCATTTAAAATTTTTGAAAAGAAGCAGTGTTGGCTACCTCGTCCTCCTCCTCAGGGCCAGATTAATGTAGGGGCTATTGGAGCTGCAGCTCCAGGCCCCTACCTTTTATATAGGCCCCGGGTTGGCCATATTCACTGTTACCGCTCTTCTGTCACTTGTAAACACAGAAGTCTGGCTTCTATGCTCGCTTCCCCAGGCAGCACCCTCAGAACCTCCCCACACAGCGTGAAGGCCGGGCAAGGAGGGACAGTTGGCGATGCATGGATGTGTTTATGGGCTTCAGAGACAGCATCCCATGTTGAATTAGGCATGCATGGCTGCACCCTTCCTCCTCTGGGTGCATGGCAAGGCACGGCCCTTAAGGCCCTTCAAAATCCTCAGCACCAAGCCCATGATGCTGTTAATCCGGCCCTGGTCCTCCTCCACCGCCGCTTCCACCTACACCGCCCATAGGTGTGCGCAGCCTATTGCATTAAGGTGTGCACCCCAAAGTTGAAATACACATGCATGTGTTTGCCAGCAGGGAGAGTAATGTATCGGGGCCATGTACCTGTAGGCAAGGAGAAATAGAGCAGAGCAGGTCCCAGGGAGATCTTTCCCATCTCCTCACTGGCAATGCTATGTGCCCTAGGTGATTAGGGTGTGCCCAGGCACACCCAGCACACCCTGTGCGCACGCCTATGTCACCGCCACATCCACCACCACCTCAACCTCCCTCCTACTCCATATGGGCCTCGTCCTTCAGAGATGAAGAAGAACATTGTTTTATTTTTCTGTTTTTTTTTGTTGTTTTAAGTTATTTCCCTATCCACATTTGTTTGCAGAGCACTTGCCATGCTCTTAATTACGTTTTGCTGCCATTTGCAGCACTCTAGCCCTTTCCTTTGGTGTTTTAGAGCCATTTTAGTGCCTTAAAGTTCGGGTCCCCATTGACTTCAATGGGGTTCGGTGTCCGGGAAAAGTTCGGTAAAAGTCCGGGACACGGACCCGGACTTTTTTTTAAAGTTCGGCCGAACCCGTCGAACACGGACATCTAGGTGTCCGCTCAACCCTATTCGTGGGTTCTTGTGAGTGTAGTGTTTGAAGATGTTTTATCAATAAATTAAATGTAAAACGTTATCACACTATCGGAGCTGTCCGCTTTCTTTCATACTTGAGTGGTTTGATTCACCTATACGGGCTGGATATTGTTGCAGATGTTACCTAACCCTGAGGGGTACATGCTTATTTGCCAAAAATGAGAATGTGAGGCAAATCTATTGATTTGAACAGGAATAGCCATAGATGGATAGAAATTTGGCTGGTCCTGCTGAGCTTGCCAAATTTCAATCCAACTATGGGCAGGTTTAGTGAAACATCCTACACAGTCTTTATGACAACTCAGCTATTGTGTAGAAATGTTGTATAATTAGTTATATATATCTGAAATTACACCATGTTATTCCCTTTTGCAGTTTAAGACTTTATCATAAAGGATTTAAAGTACATGATGCAAATGGCAGCAAGACTAAGAAAATTTTTTGTCATAAAGGCCTAGAGTGCAAAAGCTGCAAGTATGCTAATTGCTACTAGATATGTATATTAGATTTTTCATGTAGATATTTATCATTTAGACATGGTTTAATTGGCTTCTATCTTTTTTGGTCCTAGGTGTACATAGAGTATATACAGTATATATTAATATATATCTATATATTTGCCTGTTCGGCCGTTCGGCTGCACACCTGACTTTGCAAAGTGTTCGCCCTGACGAACACCCTGCAATGCACTAAGCACTGAACAGTGCATTCTGCTCCCTGATTGGGCAAAGCTTTTCCCCGTCAGGGCGCAGTGTAAGCTGGTTTTTAAGGAGTGGAGCCTGAGAAGCAGGCTGCGGCATCCTTAAAGAGGTTGTAAACCTCCAAATTTAAAAAAAAAAAAAAAAAAAATCCCTGAAAGACAAACACATAATGAGCTAGTATGCATTGCATACTAGCTCATTATGAAATACTTACCTAAGAACGAAGCCCCGAGGTGCCGACCGCTCACCTCTCTCATGGGTGACATGTTCTGTCACCCTTCTTCCGGGTTCGCGGCATCCGGCCATCTGATTGGCTGGACCCGCGATTACGTCATGCGGGCGGGAGCCGATGGTCACGGCAAGGGGCTCTGAAGGAACGGCACCAGCGGCCGTTCCTTCAGAGCGCATGCGCAAGTGATGTCACTGGCTGCATTTAAGGTAAATATCTCCTTTAGGAGTACATGTTTAGGGGATATTTACAGTACCTATAGGTAAGCCTTATCATAGGCTAACCTATAGGTACAACTTGCAGAGGAGGGTTTACTTCCTCTTTAACAATTGATGAGTCAATAGCTGACAATGGGTCTCCCCGCTGACAGCTAAATATAAAAAAAGTGGCGGTAAAAAATAATGAAAAAAAAACACACCAAAAGTTAAAAAACAAAACAAACAAAAAAATGGAGTGGGGTCCCCCCTAAAATTCATACCAGACCCTTATCCGAGCATGCAGGCATGGCAGGTTAGGAAAAGAGAGGGAAAGAGCTAGCATCCCCCCTTCTGAACCATACCAGGTCACATGTCCTCAATATGGGGGGGTTCTGCCCCCCACCCCAAAGAACCTTATCAAAATGTTAATGGGGACAATGGCCTCTTCCCGACAACCCTGGGTTGTGGTTGTTGGGGTTTGCGGATGGAGGGCTTATCAGAATCTGGAAGTGCCCTTTAACAAGGGGGCCACCAGATCCTGCCCCCCCCATGTGAATGGGTGACGGGTACATCTTACCCCTACCCATTCACCAAAAAAGTGTCAACATGTAATAACCACAAGAAACAGTTATTTTTTAAAAAATAAAAAAATTGTGTCCCTCCATGTAAACCCATCGTCAATCACGACGCCTGCTGGACCAGGAAAAAAAAATTGTTACAGAGATGCAACGAAAAATGTGAGGAAATCTTTTCCCTCTTAAATATCTGTCAATGGAGCAGGTATTTGAAGATTTACAGTACCTTCACTTTTTTTTTCTGGTGAAAATTTTTAAATGTGGGATTTCAACTCACTTTCTGTAACAAATGAAAGAATGAATCTCCCAAGCAGGAGCACAGACAACAATAAAAATTTAACAAAGGGTCTAACCCTTCTCCACTATATCCAAAACATAAAGCAATTCCTTTACATACACTTTTGATTATTTTTGTTCTGAGGACTTAAAGGTTGGTTTACAGATTCTTCTTTTAGGGGAGAAGGGGTTCATCTGCATGATGACATAAACAAAATGTAAATAGTGAATCATTATATAATTTTACATGATATACTTTTTGTTTGTTTCCCTTCTGTCTCTCATCTACTTTACTATTTGCTGTGACCATAGTTCCTTCATTGTACATGTTTCACTCCTGTGTTTGTCACTCCTTTCCATATCTTTGTGTCTTAGGTCCCCACACTGTGTTACCTTTTTTTTTTAATTTTTTGTTGTTGTAATTGTCTCTTTTAGCCTTTGTGTTCTATTTGTGTGTGTGCATACCTTTCGTAAAGAAATAATAGAAGGCTGAGAGAAGAAAAGACAATAGAATTATGTACATCAGTGTATCTGTTAAAGAAGTCAGCTTAGTGTAGTGGTCGTGGAGAAACAAGTAACTTATTACACATTTGTTTTCATTGTTGGCATTCCAGTGTTGGTAGTTTTTGGCACTTCTGTCCAGATGTTGGGGACACTAAGGTACTTACCTAACATTTAAGCCTACTCTAAACCTTAACAAGCCCCTAAAAGAGGCCCTTAACCTTTACTCTCTATCCCTAATCCTAGTCCTATCCTAACTCCAAAAAATTATCCCTTAACACTTACCGTTCTCTAACACTTAACAAAAAACAATAGTCCTTTACTTTCCCCAACAACAATTAACCTCTAAAGTTAGCCCCTCTATTCAACCCTAAAACTTAAACTAGCTCCTACATAAAACTTAATATTAACCTGCATAATATACACTCATTGGTCACTTTATTAGGTACACCTGTTCAATTGCTTGGCAACACAAATTGCTAAGCAGCCAATCACATGGCAGCAACTCAATGCATTTAGGCATCTAGACGTGGTAAATACAACTTGCTGAAGTTTAAACTGAGCATCAGAATGGGGAAGAAAGGGGATTTAAGGGATTTTGAACGTGTCATGGTTGTTGGTGCCAGAAGGGCTGGTCTGAGTATTTCAAAAACTGCTGATCTACTGGGATTTTCACACACAACCATCTCAAGGGTTTAAAGGGAATGGTCCAAAAAAGAGAAAATATCCAGTGAGCAGCAGTTGGAGGAAAGTGCCTTGTTGATTTGAGAGGTCAGAGGAGAATGGGCAGACTGATTGGAGATGATAGAAATGCAGCAGTAACTCAAATAACCACTTGTTGCAACCAACGTATGCTGAATAACATCTCTTAATGCACAACAAATTGTGCCCTAAAGCAGATGGGCTACAATAGTGAAGACCACACCGGGTGCCACTACTGTCAGCTAAGAACAGGAAACCGAGGCTACAATTCGCACTGGCTGGTCTGATGAGTCTCAATTTTAGCTGCAACATTCAAATGGTAGGGTCAGAATTTGGCATAATTAACAGGAAAGCATTGATCCATCCTGCCTTGTATCAACAGTTCAGGCTGTTGGTGGTGGTGTAATGGTGCGGGGGATATTTTCTTGGCACACTTTGGGCCCCTTAGTACGCATTAAGGATTGTTTAAATGCCACAGCCTACCTGAGTATTGTTGGTGACCATGTCCATACCTTTAAGACAACATTGTACCCATCTTCTGATGGCTACTTCCAGCAGGATAATGCACCACGTCACAAAGCTCAAACATATTTCATTATTGCACATGAAAATGAGTTTACTGTACTCCAATGGCCTCCACAGTCACCAGATCTCAATCCAGTAGAGCACTTTGGGATGTGGTAGAACGGGAAATTTGCATCATGGATGTGCTGCCGAAAAATCTGCAGCAACTGTGTGATGCTATCATGTCAATATGAACCAAAATGTCTGAGGAATGTTTCCAACACCTTGATGAATCTATGGCACAAAGAATTAAGGCAGTTCTGAAGGCAAAATGGGATCCAACCTGGTACTAGCAAGGTATTCCCAATAAAGTGTCCGGTGAGTGTGTATACATAATAGAATCCTTAAGGTATTATTATATTTATGAAAATAATGCTTTATTTTCCATACCACAAGAAATTTCACTCTTTACTATCATGGCTATTGCTTTTTTAATGTTTAATGTGGACATGCAAACAAAACCAAACAACCTGTTGCTTTTCACCCTATAATCTTACTTATATAGTAAATAGGGGTAGTGTTTCATACAGGAACCATGAAGAATGTATTGCTAATTATTAGCTTATAAATTATTACTATTTAGTTCAAAATATAACAGTGTCTGTATCTGTTTGGCAAATTGCTGTGTGTTCTTTATGTGGTTGTAATTTCCCAAAAAAATATGATAGTAGGATGAAAAGTTCTAAAATGTGTTATTCACAGTAGGATCACATACTGTATGAGACAATCAATCACCTTTAGACATACTGTATACAAAAGCATTATTCGTTTGTTCTTTCCATTTTCATTTCCAGTCAATGAATGCACCTTTTCACTATCCTTGACTTCTATTTTTAACATTTTTACAGAACACAGATTCCTTTTTCAAAACTGTCCTCTCTTATTTGATAATCCATGTGACCTTTGTCTGTTATAATATGTCATTTTCTGCCCTATTTTCCACATTTTATTCTTTTGCATATAATGCTTTCGTTTACGTCATGTAAGACATGTTCAGAAACCAGTTGCCTTGGGTCACAGCTTGTGCTATTTCTTCTTCAATTGTACATTTTTATGGCAAGTAGGTGCTGTGCGAGGTGATGTGACTACAAATAATCATATAAAGTATTCAGCATTCGTCTCCTGCATGGTCAGCAGAAGATAGCTGCTTTAAGCTGCAAGACTTTAGATTGGGCATTTCATTATCTGTCCTTGTGCTACAAGCAGAATTAATTATTTTTACTTTGTAGAGAGATGCTGCCCATTTGGTGCAGCAACATCTAGTATGCCATTACAATGTCTTGTACCGCAGTACGCAATGCACAAAAGAAAAGAAAATGTAAATTTAATGAGAAACTTTGAAAACTTGGTACTAATTGTAAATTTATTAACCTTGTATTACAGGGAAGACATGGTTCTCTGCACACAGATGCTTGCATTTTGATTATACATATAACATTTAGAGACGTAAATAATTTGAGGGAGGACATGTCAATTTTATAAAATCCTGAATGAGGGAAAGAAAGATTAAGTGAAAGAGAGGGAATGCTCTAAAGGAAAACCATATTAGTTTTATGTTCAATTTGAAATAAAGTTTATACATTTTAAATTTACTTTTTATATCTTTATTTTGCTATTTATGTAAAGCCTTTGTATTTTCAAATAGTTTTACATTATTGGGTATTTTCGATAGCTAAATTTTATTTACTAACCTGATTGGATTTTTATTTTACTAAGTGGTGAATCTCTTATCTAAAACAACCCTGCTCAGTTGTGTTTATTTAAATTTTGGATTAAACTATTGAGCCCTGTAAGCAAAAAACTCTGAAGACATGAGAAAAGAAGACTAGAGCTACATTTGGCCTAAAATGAAAATACAAAATATTCATTAGCAATGTTTCATATTTTTCTGACCCCAAATATATTTGTTAAATTGCTATTTTTGGACCCTCCCTATAATACATAATTAAAAAGAAATATATAAAAAAAACAGTATATATTTCCTTGAACTAATGTGCCTGGACATAGCAGCAGTGGTAGCAATAGTAATTGCTAGCATACTCATAACCTGAGAGGCTAATATCGCCCTGATATAAGAATATGTATCGCTCCACCCTCATTGCAGCATCATAATATTGGGTTTATAAAGAATCTTAGGTTTATTGCACAAAGAATTTGTGAAGGTCATGGTATGTGTTATGTGTTAGTATCAACCCAAAAACTTTCTATGTTTTGGTAAAGTGGGGAAGGACTAGAACTCCTGTTGAGTTCACTGTCCTGCTGAGAGGAAGAAATGGAAAAATCTGCAACAGAGACACATTTATACAAGGACAGGGGACAGGCATACCTTCTGGCCTATGAGATGTTATCTTGATACTTTTCCTCCTTCAACTCTTAAAATGAACAGTTTGTAATCAAGCTGCATGGTGTATATATATATATATATATATATATATATATATATATATATATACTGTATATAAACCAAAAAAGAGAGTGGCACTTACGGGTCTTGAAAGGTGAGCGCACGATAAAGGTTTTATTCGACGTTTCGATGAGGCACAAGCTCGTCTTCCTCAGGATAACAAACAAGTGAAGCAACACAACATATATACCCCTAAACCCCTCCCATCATTATCACCCACATGTGATGACATCAACAAGTGCAATTGTCAAAGTTCCAGCTAAAAACAATCATGGGAAAATGTCCAGATTTTGAAGAACAAAAAAACAACAACAAATGTACCTGCAAAATAGACATAAAAAAGGGAACAAAATCCAGGCAGTAATATACTGTACCTACTGTATATATGTCATGGCAGCGATGAGTCTTTTTGTTGTCCTCATTGTGGCGACTAGGGACAATGTCAGTTGCTTGGGCAGATTCTTAATATTCCCAGATGCATGTTTTATCGTTGCATCAGGCCTACATTTTTTGTTTTCTGGGCAAATTCCCACCAAAACTTGTTTTAAATCCTGATTTATTTTTTTGCTGTCTCTGTCTCTATTGGTTAGATTCCATTTCTATTTTGTAATATTTTGGCATAAAATTTGGGGAAAGAGTCTTAAGAGAGAAAACCACTAACGGTAATTAAATCCCAAAATGTTTCTAAGATTTCACCACTTTACTAATAATGCATTTTGCAGTGCTTTGTCCCCAGTAGAGATGTTCCTCATCAGCTCCTCTCTTTTCACAAGAATTGAACAAAAAAATCTCCCTAATGGGGTACAAGGCAGCAATGAAAAGGGTACAATTCCTGTATGTAGCACTGTCCCCGTAGGGCTTGCTGTATGATGACTCGCTGGGCCTCCTCTGATTAGCGGCACACAGTCACCTAGGGTACAGTTCACACATCCCTCATTACTCCCGATTAGTGTTGAGCGAACACGGACTGTATTATTCGTGTTCGTACCGAATAATTGGATTTTTGTTACCCAAACACGGACCCGAAAACTTTACTGTATGTTCGGGTTTAAAATCCGTGTTCGGTCATTTTATTTCCGGGTTTGTATGTAATGGCGCGCTTTTAATGGCGGGCTTTCAACAGCCAATCAACAAGCGTTTAACTGGTGTGCCTTAAGCCATCCCAGCCATGCCTACTAATGTATTAGTAGCTGTGATTGGCCATCTGAAGCATGTGACCATGTTTTTATAAGTTCGAGAGCCCCAGCGCGCTGCGTCATTCTGCTGTAGATTAGGGAGAGAGCACACATCATACGTGCTGGCTGCTGATTAGGGACAGACAGTGAAAAATTGTATTGTGTCCGAAAAGAATGCAGGGTCAGGTCGGAGTGCAGGCAGGGCGAGTTATTAGGGCATTTTAGGGCGACCCTGCTGGAGAATAGGCAGGGTCAGTGTTCTACATCGATTTTGCTGTGTGTGGGGTGGTGCAGTGAACACAATCTTTTTGCCCGCTGAGGAGGAGGGAGAAAAAAATCAATTTTTATCAGTCAGTTGTGTGCAGCGTTTTTGCTTCAGTGCTGACTGTGATAAGACACTGCTGTGTTCCCATGTGCTATTATTGACTGATTTTAAATTTTATACACTTTTTTCTATTCCACTATTCAATATACACCCTTTTGGGTTAAAAAAAATTAAATTGTGGCATAGTCTGTACTAATCTATTTAAAAATTACAAACTTAAAGGGTAATTTTCTTTTTTTTTTTCCCTTCATAGCCTGCAGCAGAGCTGACTGACATAAGACACTGCTGTGTTCACATGTGCTAGTGATTTTCAATTTTATACACTTTTTTCTATTCCACTATTCAATATACACCCTTTTGGGTTAAAAAAAATTAAATTGTCGCATAGTCTGTACTAAGCTATTTAAAAATTACAATACTTAAAGGGGAATTTTATTTTTTTTTCCCTTCATAGCCTGCAGCAGAGCTGACTGACATAAGACACTGCTGTGTTCACATGTGCTATTGAAAAATCACCAATTTTATATCATATTTTCTATTCCGCTATTCAATCTACACCCTTTGGGGTAAAAAGAATTAAATTGTGGGATAGTCTGTATCGGTACATGTGAGATACACCTTTCCAATTTTTGGGGCGCATCTTATACCGCTGTGGATTGCAGGGTGCTTCAGTTTGCCTCCTGCCTGTTCCGAACTCCTCCTACTCCTCATCCTGCCTTTAGGGTACAAAAAATAGTAATCAGGGCCTAGTCTGGGTCTGTGCGTGTGAGATAGATACACCTTTTGATATCATATTTTCTATTCCGCTATTCAATCTACACCCTTGGGGTAAAAAGAATTAAATTGAGGGATAGTCTGTATCGGTACGTGTGAGATACACCTTTCCAATTTTTGGGGCTCATCTTACACCGCCGAGGATTGCAGGGTGCTTCAGTTTGCCTCCTGCCTGTTCCGAACTCCTCCTACTCCTCATCTTGCCTTTAGGGTACAAAAAATAGTAATCAGGGCCTAGTCTGGGTCTGTACGTGTGAGATAGATACACCTTTTGATATCACACACCTTTTGGATCCCACAGGACTTTTCCGTACCTTGTGCAGAATAGAGATGGATATCGACCTTACCCAGCCATTGTTCTATTTTTGATCTTTCTCACTCTTTTGGGGTGTACCCTCATTTAAAATGACTGAAAAAAAGCAGTGTTGGCTACCTCGTCCTCCTCCACCGCCGCTTCCACCTACACCGCCCATAGGTGTGCGCAGCCTATTGCATTAGGGTGTGCACCCCAAAGTTTAAATACACATGCATGTGTTTGCCTACATGTATATGGCCCCGGTATATTACTCTCCCTGCTGGCAAAGTGAAATAGAAGTGTGTGGCACTTCTCTTATGGCAGAGCAGGTCCGAGGGAGATCTTTCCCATCTCCTCACTGGCAAGCAGAGCGATAATGCTAATGTGCCCTAGGTGATTAGGGTGTGCCCAGGCACACCCTGTGCGCACGCCTATGACACCGCCACATCCACCACTGCCTCCTACTCCATATGGGCCTCGTCCTTCACAGATGAAGAACATTGTTTTATTTTTCTGGGTTTTTTTGTTGTTTTAAATTATTTCCCTATCCACATTTGTTTGCAGAGCACTTGCCATGCTCTTAACTACGTTTTGCTGCCATTTGCAGCACTCTAGCCCTTTCCATTGGTGTTTTAGAGCCATTTTAGTGCCTGAGTTCGGGTCCCCATTGACTTCAATGGGGTTCGGTGTCCAGGTAAAGTTCGGAAAAAGTCCGGGACACGGACCCGGACTTTTTTTTCAAGTTCCGCCGAACCCGCCGAACGCGGACATCCAGGTGTCCGCTCAACTCTACTCCCGATAGCTCGTCACTCAATAAACAGTCCAGAGGTATTTTTTTTTTATGTTTATTTTGGAACTTGGATGGGAGAAGGGAATAGCGGGATACTCCAACTGTAACTATTCACAATGGATAAGGACAACTCTCACTTGGCCTCATTGGGTTTCTTGTGGAAGAAACTGCACTGCCTAATCCATACTGCCCCATGTATGGAAATGGTTAAGTCTCTTTGCTCTTTCTCTCCAGCAATAGACTCGGTGCACTAAATTCTCTTCAGGATACTCTAGCAACCCCTTTACTGACACTTGTCCACTGACTCTTCTAGCTGCAGGGGTGGCCCCCCTCAGTTTAGGCCCTTGACACACATCTGTTCTCACCGTACTGCAGAATCAGATCCTCTAATGTCTCCCCTTTCAGTCAGCTTCACAGAACCTCTGGGTTCAGTTCCTCTTTAGCTCTCTCTAGGCCCTCAGGTTGACCACCTGAGGTCGCATGGCACCTCTACAGAGAAGGCAGCCGCCTTCTCCCTCTGGGACTCCGCTATCCAGCGGAAAGACCCAGAGCACATGTGCTCATGGCATTTATACAGTATCCCAGCAATGCAATGGGCACTTTTCTCTGCCAAATCACCAGGGCTGTATCAAACACCTGTGCACTCATTTGTTTCCTCCCACTGTCCAATATGCTTCCCTATTGGACCAGTGTGAAACACTCTGCAGACAGAATGTGTTGCACCTGAGCACATTGAGTTGCACCTGAGCACATTGAGCAGACCTCACTAACAGATCCTGCTCTCTGGTAGGCAGAGAACAATATAGATTTACCTGCAATCCCTCTGGTAACCAGACGGGATTCAAAACTATACTTTCTCTCTCTCTAGCACCTACCTAGGAAGGTGTTACCTCTACATTACCCAAAACTAAAATAAATAGTTTATAGACTTTAACTGGATTTAGGTTCCAGGTCATACATGGTCTACATAAAACAATTTGACAAAGAGGGAATCAAGCAGAAGTTCAGTATATGAATGGGCATTAACATATAACTTTTGTAACATAGATGAAACAAGAGAATGAGGTAATAATATAAAAGATTGTATTGACTTAGTCTCAATTGTCTCTTGTGTGAAGAGGCTGTCTATGATCTGGTTACTAACAAACTAGTTACTAACTGCTGGGGGCCACGAATGACCCATGTGTAACTAACCTACATTTTTGTCCCCTTCTCTGCTAAATTTGACACAAATGCAGTAAACTTCTAGCTTGGTTGAAATCCCTCTAAGGATCCATTATTATTAGATGTGGATTCTATGTGTTCTCTGAAGGAGGAATCGTTTTGGCAGATTTCGCTCTGCAGCTATTCCAAATCAGAAAATTTATTTTTCTTCTTGTTGCTTCTCATTGCATTTCATTGCTTTGTTTTATGTCTGGTTTTCAATTTCTTTGGTGACTTCATTACAATCTTTGCAAACACCATGTCCTGCTTTGTCAAACCATGGCTACCTGGTCAAATTTAACTTAAAGAGATCTCTCCACTTCTGTGATTGATCGCTTGTTTAAATTGTTTCTAAACATTTTTTTTAAATAATAAACATGTCATACTTGCCTGCCTTCTGAAATGGTTTTGCACTGAGCAGCCCCAGGTCTCCTCTCCATGGGTCCCCCATTGAGACACAGACAGCACAGCTTGGCCCCACTCCCTCATCACAGGATTTGGTTAACAGCAGCAGGAGCCAATGGTTCCCACTGCTACCTTATTGTCCTGAGCCAATGCTGTCAGGTACAGCGCTAAATAGAGATTGGGCTCAGGTAAGTATTTTGGGGGACTTTTTGCCACAGAAGAGAACGCATTAAGGTACTAGCCCTCAGGATTAGCCCTGCTGCTTTCTCATTAAATACATTTTGAGGGATACTTAGACAACCTCCTTTAAGGGAAAACCTGGTGCCGTCTCTATAGGACAATGTGGTTTTGACTGTTCAGAAGTTGCAATTCTTTGAAAGGATCATGAGCCTTCACACACTTGTTTTGGGAAAATATACAACATTTTTGTAATCAGGAGCTGACAATTCATTTTAAAAATGAATGTAATAAGTGGTTTTGTCACTCAAACGTATACCAGAGTCATCCATAAAAACTACAACCACTACCTAAAACTTAGCTAGCCGCCACGTTGTGACATGTCAGGACAAAATTGAGCAAATTGCCAGCTTGAATCAGCAACATTCTTATTATTGGCTCATCTGTAAATGATACAATGCTTTCTCTCTCAGGTTAGGTACTGCTACAAATTGGATTACAAGAAGTTAAAGCGTATCTAAACACAAAAACAAAAAATAAATGTTCCACCATACTTAGTTTCCTTTTTTCATTTATTTTGATTTCTTTTCACCTGGTAAACTTGCGAATAACATACTTCCTGTCTTTGGGGGCCAAATTCATCCTCCAGATGGACTGAATGAGACAATCAAAGCCAACTATGAATTATCCCTCAGGATTCCTCCAATTCTATTAGTCTAGTAGTGTACATACTTTGTTCAACAGTCCCAAGCCCTAAGGATGAGGAACCCCTTATAACCGCACATTGGCTTTTTATGATATACGAGTCTGAATAAAATATATATAGACTTTATACATTCTGCTTTTGGTGCTTTCCTCCTCACACACACTACTATCTGTCTGCCTGTCACTCAGTATTATCTTTAGCTGTAGTAGGTTCAATGAAACTGTATAGATTAATCTAAACATTTTTTAAATGTAGTAAACTGTACAGCATAGTAACGTTTTACATGCATTTTTATGCCAGTACTTAGATCATTGTCCCATGTGCATTATATTTTCCACAAAGCCAGTATTGTTTCATTTATGTTTAATTTGCTTTGCAACTAAAGATCATTGAGCCATTGTTTAATGGCATGGATTCCCATATTGTTTGCCATTTGTTAGCTTTAAGCTTAACTTATAAATTGTATAAATAATTGATGGATCCCATTGTTGATAAAACCTACACTAAGCAGTTTGCAGTTCTGTGGTGTTAAAACACATTAAATTCTGTCATCTTCAATAAATCAAGCAGACCCAAAATATACTAGAAAGTTCTGTATAGAAATACATTTGAAAGCAATAAGAAATTTCAAAATGATATATGAAATCTATTGGGGAAACACACTGCTTTTCAAATAATATACACCCTCTAGTATCCAAGCAATTTTTTCTTTGTTTTGTTTCAAAGCATTGCTTTTGTTCAGCCACTTCATTTTTTTCCATGAAAATAATAAACATGTTAAGAAATGCAATAAAGAGAATGTGACCAGCGCTACGGACTGTATGTTGGGAGAGTGATAACAAAATTAGAGGTGTAAGCTGCCCCAATCAAACCTTAAGTGTAAGGTGCAAGTGTTAAAAAAGAATGTGAAGATTGGTGATGGCGCTACCTAAAAAAATAAAATAAAATAAAATAATAAAATAATAAATAAAAGCAACCATATATAGTGCCCCTAGTGACGTGAAAGGGGATATAATGGTAGAGTGACCCACAAGTAGTGCGATATCAAAAAATAAATGAAAATAAAGTGGGAACAACGATTTATTCAAATCAAGCAATAAATACAAGAAAACAAGTGAACTGATAACGTGACAAAATACCCACAACCACAGGTATGTGAATAGTTTTCAAATAAACTGTGAATGTGCCACATACATGTGTGTAAACATTGGTGAAAAGAATGTGGATGGGTGAAATTCCACGAGTGGCCACGGGGTGGCGTTTGAAAAGTTCGTACAACCTGTATGCTGTATATGGGAATATTCCTCTTCGTGATAGGCGAGCAGTCAAGAGGTCAGCGGCGGATGCTCTGAATGCTCACAAGAAAAGAAGAATGCCCCATGGTGAATGATTGAATCATGCAGTCATACAATAGCGGCGTAGTAAACTCACTCGTTCAGTAGATCAGGATCAGAAGAATCGTGCACGCCGGGAAGCTTCCGCGTTCCACGGCCGACAACCGGAAGTGACGTTTGACGTCGGAGACTCCGCCCTACGCGTTTCGTCACAATGACGTCAACTGGATCGGCGTCAACATAGCGTACTCCCGGAATATTTATAGCCGCCCGTATCCAGGCAACGGAGGGGACGGAACAACACCGCCATCTTGCTACTTCCTCTCCGGAAGCCATACTGCTCAGCCACTAGCTTCATTCTGGATGTGCAGGGGAACGGCCATACTTCATCATATCTGATCTGTTTGATTAGACCGAGTGTGCTACGAGCCTTTAGCATTATAAGACATTACTTTATTGGTACCATTTAAAAAACATGCTAAAAGACCCTGATTATGGACTCCATAACTTGTCTTTGAATTATCGTGACTTGGTCAAAGATCTCTTCCACATTAACATTTCTCCCAGTCATATATTTGAATATATCAATTGCTGCTAGGTCTAGTTGTATACCCCCAAAGGAGGTAAACACAGATAGTAATAAAGAGAATGTGACCAGCGCTACGGACTGTATGTTGGGAGAGTGATAACAAAATTAGAGGTGTAAGCTGCCCCAATCAAACCTTAAGTGTAAGGTGCAAGTGTTAAAAAAGAATGTGAAGATTGGTGATGGCGCTATAATAATCAGGGTCTTTTAGCATGTTTTTTAAATGGTACCAATAAAGTAATGTCTTATAATGCTAAAGGCTCGTAGCACACTCGGTCTAATCAAACAGATCAGATATGATGAAGTATGGCCGTTCCCCTGCACATCCAGAATGAAGCTAGTGGCTGAGCAGTATGGCTTCCGGAGAGGGAGTAGCAAGATGGCGGTGTTGTTCCGTCCCCTCCGTTGCCTGGATACGGGCGGCTATAAATATTCCGGGAGTATGCTATGTTGACGCCACTCCAGTTGACGTCATTGTGACGAAACGCGTAGGGCGGAGTCTCCGACGTCAAATGTCACTTCCGGTTGTCGGCCGTGGAACGCTGAAGCTTCCCGGCGCGCACGATTCTTCTGATCCTGATCTACTGAACGAGTGAGTTTACTACGCCGCTATTGTATGACTGCATGATTCAATCATTCACCATGGGGCATTCTTCTTTTCTTGTGAGCATTCAGAGCATCCGCCGCTGACCTCTTGACTGCTCGAAGAGGAATATCCCCATATACCAGCATACAGGTTGTACGAACTTTTCAAACGCCACCCCGTGGCCACTCGTGGAATTTCACCCATCCACATTCTTTTCACCAATGTTTACACACATGTATGTGGCACATTCACAGTTTATTTGAAAACTATTCACATACCTGTGGTTGTGGGTATTTTGTCACGTTATCAGTTCACTTGTTTTCTTGTATTTATTGGTTGATTTGAATAAATCGTTGTTCCCACTTTATTTTCATTTATTTTTTGATATCGCATTACTTGTGGGTCACTCTACCATTATATCCCCTTTCACGTCACTAGGGGCACTATATATGGTTGCTTTTATTTATTATTTTATTATTTTATTTTATTTTATTTTTTTAGGTAGCGCCATCACCAATCTTCACATTCTTTTTTAACATATGTTAAGAAATGCATGTTTGCTTTTGTTTCATTAAAAAGTAGCTTTTCAAGTAAATTGCTACTTTATAAACATTAGTCCTTATTTAATAGGGCAAAATTCAAGCACATTAATCCATGGCAAGCAATCATCAATGATTGTCCATAGCCCTAATATGATGAACAATTAATTCAGACAGATTAAAATACATTTTACTATTTGATTTGATTAGGCAGGCTGAAGTTTACCTCAAAAAATTATAGCAACACAATTAAGTAAGCAAAATGAAGGGTGCAGTTTGTGGATCTAGGCCCCACATAGAGTCCCAGATTTAGTTTTAGCTGTGATTGTCTTATCAGAAATCCCAATAATTTATTTTGGCTTTATGTGGATCACACTATCATTAATATTACACACAATCAGAAACTGACAGTTGGGAAAACATAAAAATGTTCAGTTTTCTAAAAAAGACATTTGCCACATGTTCACTGCACATGCACTAAGGGAGAACCCTATTTAGAAGGCAAGATTTCTTGCATCCTCGGGTTCAAACTGTAGTGTTATTCAACAGGAAAAGAGGCTTACAGTAACATTTGATCTATTTATATTATGTCAGATCTACAACATATACTGTATGCTAGACTCATTTTTGTTGCATATTCCCAGGTGAAGAAGCATCTCCATGTTTTATCAGGTTTTTTAAAGCCTTGAAGCTTGGAAGTTTGACATTTCTAAACTCAATAGTACTGTCGCTTTGCTGTTTTATGATTTTCACTTACATGGTGCTAGGCTGCTCATTAGTGTGTTAGTCTCTTTAGCAGGTCAAACATGTCTCATTATTTGGTCACGACTGATGATCTATAATTTTTGTGTGGTACTTCTGGTGAAATTTGTATAAATGTGTCTTAAGGCAGAAATCATCCAAAATTAACCTCTGTTAGGGTTATACAGCCTCATTCCTTTCCAAGCTCATACATTTTTCTTACCTACATTTAAAATTTGAGAAAAAAAATAAGCCTTATTTAAATCCTTATTTAAAGATACATTACTTTTACAGATTTACCATATTAATTAGATCCATGAAGGTTTTTTTTTTTCAAAATAACGTTCTCCAAAATGTTTCAACTGATTTAATTCAATTCAAAGTCACCTTCAGTTTTCAATTTGTCATCTTAGCACATACAAAAAAGTCAAATGAAGAAAAAAAGAAATTCAGCCTGAAAATATCAAAACTTGGGATACAGATTGTAACTTGAAAACTTTTAGATAAATTCTTTAAAGGGGCAAATTCACCAAAATTCTACATTTTAAACTTTCTAAATGCTGTCTCCTGCTAACACGTGACATTTACTACAACCGGTTTCAAGTGATAATCATGTAGGCCAAGATGAACAATTAATACAGGTATTTGAGTCGATTCACTAAGAAAAAGTTCAACATTTTGCTTGTAACACAAAAAAAAAAAAAATAATTGTTGACTTAGTTTGCATATTCACACATTCATTAAACCTTTTCTTATGTGCCTGGAATTCATGCACATTTTTCCACCAATACAGCTTGTGAAAGAGTATTTTACTATGCAAACTGGCCTTTCTGCACAAAAACTTCAATGCATTCAGAAACCTTGCAATATTAAAAGGGCAGAGAGTGCTCTTGGTGGGTCATTGCTGGCCTGTCATTGATGCAGCTAGACAGGTGCCAGATGCCATGGTGCACATTTTGAATACCGATAATGAAGGGAAAGATGTAAGGTAAGGAAAAAATATTAAAAAGAGAAAAGTTGAATTTCTACATACAACTACATACTGTATGTCCATGTTGCATATAGTTATACTATATATATTTATATATATATATATATATATATATATATATATATACAATTTTTGCTTTTTACATATATATAATACAAGACTAAGCATTATCAGAACACTATTGAGAGTGATAGCACAGCAGTAGCAGTCTGCCTTGAATTCTTGGACACAATTGTCCCATGAGAGATGGTTACATTTTTGGACTGATTTATGTGTGCAAATGGCATCTTGAGCCATTAAGCTATGTAAACAGGCTTTTAAAAGCAACTATTAGAGAGACAGAGTAAAGATGTAAAAAAGGAACCCAGGCCTCCAGATAAAAAAAAAAAATAAATAAATAAATAAATACAGGAAAACATTTTTTTAAAAACCATAACGACAGAAAAACACGCAAAACTAATATATGTGTTTTTCATATTGTCATTATTAAAGCATTATGTTTAAGTAAAAGAAAACATTTTTACACCTGGTTTTCTACATATACACAGTAGAATAAATTACTAAGAATGTAAACACCTCACTTCCTCTTCTCCTGTAGGGAGGATGACAGCTAGTTATTTTTTCTGTAGAAGTAGTCAAAAAAGTCACATCTAAATCTGGGCTCTCTAATATCACAGTACAACGTGTACTGCACACTTAAGTGTGGAAACATGCTGTGTTATGTTTTTTAAAAAGTAATAATGTTCTGCAAATAATAAATTAAATAGATTACCACCACTATTATTCCCTTTTAATCTAGTAATTAGTATGTATAAGCAGTAAGCAGTTCATATAAATAATCATTAACCACTTGCCGACTGCCGCACGACTATTTACTGCGACAGTCAGCCCCTCCTGGGCAAAGCGACGTGGAACTACAATCAAAAGAAAGAAACTCACTGCTCAAGGTGGTATGAAAGCCTGATGACACACACCGGTGCACGCCCCGGCTCGCCTCCGTGGATAATCAATAAAGAAAAAAGGAACGGCTGCACTCCAGATGAGGTAAAAATCCAGATTTATTGACTGGACATCCCAATGTGACAATTAGTGGCAAGGTAGACGCATTTCACACACACTACAACGTGTGCTTAATCATTACCTTAAGCACACATTGTAGTGTGTGAAACGCGTCTACCTTGCCACTAATTGTCACATTGGGACGTCCAGTCAATAAATCTGGATTTTGACCTCATCTGGAGTGCAGCCGTTCCTTTTTTCTTTATAGACGTGGAACTACGTCGCTCAGCCAGAAGCCTGTAGGGGGCGAGCATGCGCCGCCGGAGGCGCGCTCCTGCCCCCGCTCGTTCACTGAGATCCCTGTGTGTGTGACCGGCAGCTCCAACGTCCGCCGGCCACTCACGATCTCGCTCAGGAGAAGGAGAAAGACAGACGGCTGATGTAAACACAGCCGTCTGTCATTCTCCCTTAGATCATCACTGAGGCTATACGATCCCGCTATGTAGGATCATATGTCTCTGTGATTATCTAACAAGCCATGCCCCCTGACAGTTTGAATCACACCCCTAGGGACACACTTAACCCCTTGATCACCAATAAAGTTAACCCTTTCCCTGCCGGTGTCATTTTTACAGTAACAGTGCATATTTATAGCACTGATTACTGTAGTAATGTCACTGGTACTCCCAAAAGTGTCAAAAATGTCAGTCAAGGGTCTGATCTGTCCGCTGAAATGTCGCAGTCCCACAAAAAATATTGCAGATCGCCGCCATTACTAGTTAAAAAAAAACAATAAAAATTACATAAATCTTTCCCTTAGTTAGTAAACGCAATAACTTTTGTGCAAACCAATCAAAATACACTTATTGCGATTTTTTTTACCAAAAATATGTAGTAGAAAACAAATTGGCCTAAAATGTTAAAAAATTTTGATTCTTACATTTTTTTTGAGAATTTCATATAAAAAATGTGAAAAATATTGTTATTTTTTTCAAAATTGTCGCTCTTTTTTTGTTTATAGCGCAAAAAATAAAAATTTGTGGGGATTTTTGTTTGTGGGGGAAAAAAGGACGTCAATTTAATTTGGGTACAGTGTCGCAAGACCACGCAATTGTCCGTTAAAGTCACGCAGTGCCGAATTGCAAAATAGGGCCTGGTCTTTGAGCAGCCAAATCCTCCGGGGCTTAAGTGGTTAATTGTTACACTACTCATATAAGTAAGCATTTTAGCTGTACAGAATGTTGCCAGCCGTGTCCCATTGGGGAGATTTTTCCTCACTTCCTGTCCCACAGCCAAAACAGGAAGAAAGAGGAAATCCCTCCAAAGTGAGGGAGTCCTTGGTTGTCACCAGAGTCATCAGAATGAGTGTCCTCATTGGAAGATTTCCTCTCTATTACTTTTCTGGGGACAACCCAAAATATGGGATTTTATTTCACTTTAACTTAAGATGATAGCATAGACAGGACAAATAGAGAGGGTGAATGTCCCTAACGGGGTGCAGAGAGTAATAAAACGTGACAGATGTTCAAATTCCATTCTATAACAAATTTTTAAAAAGTTTTGATTTTAGTTATACTTTAGTCCCTAAAACAAGTATAGAAAATATCAGCGCACAGAAAATGCAAAAAGTTTGAAGCTGCTGAACACTCAGGCCAAACTATAAAACCAGTAAGCAGGAAAAAATAATAATAAATAGTGCAGCGCTGAACAATCAGACCGAAAACATAATACTAAAATGACTAAATTAATAGAAAAGGGTCCATGCAATAGGATCAGTCCATACAATGCCCGTGTGATAAAGGGTGAAAAAAGAGGGATCCTAGATGGAACAGTTGGTGCTCTCAGTGCACTAAAATCCACCACCTGCAGAATTGGCCTCTCACCTTCAAAACACTGGAATCAAGCATAAACTCCTTGTGCAGACTGCACAGACTGTGTTCCCAAAACGAACTCCCTCTTAGGCAGATACACCAATCAGCAAGCACTCCAAATCAGTATACACTTCCTGGGTCCACTTATCCCTTATTGGCTCCGCTCATACACATATATGAAAATAACAATACTTTAGTCCCTGAATTCAATGAAAATGCACAAAACTCCACACAGTACTTTGTAAAAAATAATGATCATAATACTTTGGTTGTCTAAATAATAATGCCTTTATTACTTTTTTATTGCAGTCTGTAACCTTGTGGGGATGATTTTCCTCAATTTCTTGAACAATGACCACCAATATAAGGAGCATTCTTCGTAAGAGCATTCAAACTAATGTACTGTAAGCTGTAGATATTGTAATTATCAGCAAGGGTTCCCTGAGCCCAGAAAGATTTTTCAAGAATTCACTCATGCTAAAAACTTTGAGAAAGGCTGATGTACACTATAATTTGTACAAAAGTATTCAGCAATTTTCAGTATGTGCAGTGGTATCTGCAGTGGGGAAGAAAGGATTGTTCTAAAAAATGTCATGGATTTCAGCCACATTCTCAGCAGATTAATATGTTGTGCATCCGAGAGTAAATAAACAAAACTATACTGGTGTACAGCACATTAGAATCAACATTAATAAAAAAAAGTGTGTCATACTAACAGTTTTTAATATACCATCAAAGAAAAATCAGCATGTTTTTAACTAAATATATGGAAAATGTCTGACTGACAGGTAAACACCCAATAGTCCCAGGTAAATCAATGCTCGGGTGATTGGAGTGCATACCTCTCAGAATGACATTCAGATATGTGGTTTTAAATATGGCTTTTTTTATGGTACTGTATATTGAAAACATTAAGAGTAACTCCACTTTTGTTGACAAAAAAAAACATCCCCCTCTGGGTGATCTATTTATATTATAAGGATTTTAACAAACTTTGTTGCAGATTCCTACATTTTGTTATTCTAAAGAAATCTCTGTCTGTGTGTTTGTCTGTGTCCATGTGGTAAGTGAATCTAACGGGAGTGGTTTTATAATGATCAATCAGCTACTGCACCTGCAGGGCTCTAATGAGGAAAGCTGCTGGGGATGAATGCCTTTAGACATGTTCCTATTGGGGGTATCTCATTAAAAATGACATTTTTGTTTGCAGGGGATGCTTGATATCTGACTTGTATCTTAGGAAGACTTCTGAAGAAATTAAGTGAGCCAATGGAAATTATGTTTCTGGGGGGTTTCCTGTAGGTGTTGTGTACAGAACACCTCCAAGTAGCCATATTGCATTGCATTTTACAGAAAATTACAGCACTTCAGATTGAAATAGGAAAGGTCATTTTTAATAACATTCAATTATAATATGACTTGTGTCCCAATTGTATACGCTATATTATTTTTTCTATATTTACTATCCCCCCCCATGAAAGTGGAGTTACCCTCTAAGGAAGGAAATGATAAAATGAATACAAGATTGATTTGGTTATGTGTTTAATGTTGTTGTGCCAGTCTTAACATTTGCCAAAATTATTTTATGAGGAATATAATAAACTTATGATTTTTTATAAATGTGGTTGTATGAATTGGTATGTACAAAGTGGACATGGCTAAATTACACACTGGCTGATGGCACTTGAGAAGTGAGATTTCGGCACCTGATTTTCCAGCTCTATTTTTGTCCCACAGAAGGTGTCTGGTAGTCCCTATCTGACTATTTATTCATGTTACATTTAGAGATCACAATGACATGAGTGCAGCAAGTAAACAAATACTCAACGGGGTAGAGAACATAAGTACTGTGTGGACTGATTATTTAATTTAAATATAACATTGAACAGCATTGTTTTATTGCCTGATTAATGCTTTGTTGTTGACTTAGACTGTGATAATTGTATTTGTTTATTGATCTACAGTGCTATCTATGAACTCTTCTAGTAATATTTTAGTAGCTTCAACCAAACAATAGATTATACATGCAGTATTCTGCAGGCAGTATAGCAATTGCAGAAACCTTTAAGGAGTTCTTACTGTAATTCAGGATTGATTATTTGGTTCTTTTGACTCTTATTTGTGTTATTATTTCTATGGAGTTTAGGCAATGGGAAATACTATTTAACACACAATTTCAAACTCTTGGTAACAGCTTGAAAGCTATAATTTGGGTTTTTAGATTGTTTCTATTGTCAAAAAAATAGAGAGCATCAATAATTAACATCAAGCGCTGTTTTTTTCTTTTAAATACATTCCTTAAGTTTCAAGCCTATACCCAATCCCCCTGCCCTGACTTTGCTGAAGGGATTTTCTTTTCTTAGAGGTGTGCCGCATTAGTGTAATTACAATCTAAACTGTGAGACCATATACTGTAAAAAGCCTGGTAGCTAAATGGATTTTTTAATGTATTAAAAAAAAGTATATATGATAATATGCAAAATTTCTGTTTAAATTGATCTTTCGATAATCTGCAATAATTTGCACAGGTGTTTTGCGTTTTGACTGTAGAAACAGCTCAATATTATCCTATGTGTCCATGCATATTAGGACAATTACAGGCATTGTTTGAGCTCAGCGTTTAGAGGCAGGAAAAAAAAAAAAAACCTTCTGGTTTGTGTTTCTGATTGAAGCTTTCTGGCAGAAAAAATGCTAAACTCTCCTAAACTCACCTTAAACTGTGTACAAAAATGCTCTATATGAGCCTTTTTTTCTGCCAAGAGAACTGGAGTTTTTTTTTTAAGCCCAGTGTGCTTGGAGCCACATGGAGCTAATCTAGAGTATACACAGCAAAACTATAATAATAATAATAATTTACATGTAGATAGTATCTTTTTTTTTTTCAAGAACGGTTATTTTTTTTTGCTTTGCTAGGAGTTTTTCCTATATATTCAGAAAATTGCACACTTTGAAAACACATCAGAGCTCAATGGGGAAAAATATAATGCTGGATATTCATACTGATATGGACTGGGTAATGTGTTAGGATCGAAAGGATGCCACATCATTTGATTGATATGTAAGTTATCAACTTACAGAGGGTGGAATTCAAAGACACCCCAAAAATCAAAGTGAAAAAATGAAGCAGCAGGCTAGTCCATTTTGCTGAAATTTCATTGCAGCAACTCGAAATGGTACTCAGTAGTTCGTATGGCCCCCACGTGCTTGTATGCATGCCTGACAATGTCGGGGCATGCTTCTAATGAGATGACGGATGGTATCCTCAGGTATTTCCTCCCAGATCTGGACCAGGGCATCACTGTGCTCCTGAACAGACTGAGGTGCAACCTGGTGGATTTGGATGGACTGAAACATAATGTCCCAGAGGTGTTCTATTGGATTTAGGTCAGGCGAGCATGGGGGCCATTTAATGGGATCATTTGCTTCATCCTCCAGAAACTGGCTGCATTCTCTCACCACATGAGGTCGGGCATTGTCATGCACCAGGAGGAACCCAGGACCCAGTGCACCAGTGTAGGGTCTGACCAGTGTTGGGGGTAACTAGTTAACAAGTAACTGATTACAGTAACTACATTACTTTTTTTGGTAACTAAGTAAAGTAACTAGTTACAATACTAATATTGGTAACTACACTACTAGGCTATAGGAAGTAACTACACTACTTTACTAGGCTATAGGAACGCGCTTTCCTGCGTTACCCAAGCCGTGCCATACAATCGTTATTTCGAAGAATAGAGAGAGGTGAAGTTTATGACTTTTTGTTGCACTTTATGTTTTATTCTGTTTTTTCAGGTTTTGTTCTCATGTTTCCCAAAGCCTGTGTTTATACAATAAACTCTATGCGGAAAGAGTGGCATGTATCTTCTTCTACACGGTCAATTAAGAAAGAGGAAAGTAAAGTAATAAGTAGTGAAGTTACTTTTCAAATGCAGTAACTAGTAAAGTAATCTCATTACAATTTACAGAAGTAACTAGTAACTAGTAACTAGTTACATTTTTTGAGTAACTACCCCAACACTGGGTCTGACAATGGGTCCAAGGATTTCACCCTGATACCTAATGACAGTCAGGGTGCCTGCCGTTGTCTAGCCTGTAGAGGTCTGTGCATCCCTCCATGAATATGCCTCCCCAGACCATCACTGGCCCACCACCTAACCGATCATGCTGAATGGTGCTACAGGCAGCATAACTTTCTTCACAGCTTCTCCAGACCCTTTCACCTCTGGCACATGTGCTCAGGGTGAACCTGCTCTCATCTGTGAAAAGCGGCAGTATTTATTACTCTAAGAGTGTGGTTCCTGCGCTATCTTGGAAAGAAACCAATTAATTACCCTGATGCTGCATATACAGTAACTGGTACCAAAAACAAAACAGTTTAAAATGTTAAATATATAGGGGGGTTGTATTGCGCTTCAGGGATAGCTGGTCAAAATATCTATATAATAAAAAATAAGTTCACAAAGTGCTGCTGTGTTTCTCTTCTGAGCAAAGACAATATTATATAGCTGTCACTTATATAAATCAATAAATATAAAGTGCTTCTGTATCTTACTCACAATAAATCAATTGATAAACAAATATATAAATAAAGGTTCTGGTATATCTATTTACATAAATATAAATATAAAGTGCTTGCGTGTCTCAAAAAACTAGAAAGTGCTTGTAATATTTAAAGGGAATTCGTGCATCCTTTGAGAAGTAATGGTATTTTGTGTCTATTAGTGCCAGTGCCTTTCTTTTATACAGACATGCTGTTCCTCACAGTGATAAAACACGTATTCTCATCAAGATAAATTTAAAGTGATAGTCAATAGTGTCCAATCCAGATGGTGAAAAAAAATGTATATCAAAAACATGTATAAAAAATAAATACAATAAAAAATATAGAAATAAAGTAATTCGTAGTGTGGTTTATCTTCCTCCAACTTTAAACTCCGTGGCTCAGGTTTTTTTCAGTGCTCTCACTTCTAAGTGTACTAAATGCTCACCTCACTGAGGTCAGTAATACGCCTGTATCACTAGACCCACAATGGATGTGGCTCCTTTTCCTCTGCGTTACATCGTAGCTTAATTTCTTCGGGAGAAATAACACCCTCTCCTGATTTCAGTAGATCCTTTTCCTGCGGGTGAGGTGCCTATGGGGGTTCTCTTATGGGGTCCTTCGGGCTTCGTCCCTTTAACTATTTCCTCTGCTCCTCCTCCGCTGCCTCTTCCAGCAATGTCTCCTCATTACTCAAAGTGAATAGATAGGAGAAGACAAGGTCAAGGATGTTGCTATTGGAGTGTGTAGGAGCCTGTATCCTATGCTTCAGGCCAAGGCAGAAGGTTAGACTGAGACGTTTAGAAGCAGTAGTAGTATTAGCATTACCAGGGATGTTTATGTTGCTGAGAATGATTGTGGGGATTTCAGAAGAGAGAAAAAATGGTAGCCAGGCAGAGAAGTCATCAAGGAAGGTCAATACTGGTCCAGGGGGCAGGTAGATGACAGCAATTTTTAGAGAAACAGAAGAAAATAGAGGAATTTAATGTGCCTCAAAAGAGGAGAGTGTCAGAGTGGGAGGTGGATGAAGTACCTGGTAGGTGCTGCATGGGGCTAGAAGGATTCCCACTCCACCTCCCTTTTCTCCACTTGGTCTGGAGGAGTGAGTCCAGAGAAGGTCACCATGGGAGAGGGAAGCAGGAGAAGTAGCATCATAATCATGAAACCAGGTTTTCGGTAATGGCAAGTAGGTTAAAGGAATTTTGTGAAGAGGTCATGAAGGGAGGGGAGTTTTTAACAGACAGAGCAGGCATTCCAGAGGGCACAGAAGAAGTTTTGGGAAGAAGAGGAATGGAGACTAAGTTCTGTGGGTTGCGGCTGCTGCCAGAGGGTGTAGGGTGATAGGAGCATCAAGCAAAGCCAAATAAAGGCCCAGGGTTTGGGGATATGTCACCAGAGGTAAGGAGAAGCAGGAGGGTGAGGGAGGTAATGTGTAAGTGTGATTTATTTAAGGGACGTGCCCAGAGTCCTGGAAGTTTATTCAGTATATGAATGTAAAATTAGCAAGAGTTGGTGGAAGCAGGATTAGGGAAAGGACAGAAGACAGGGTGATATATATATATAAACTGTGTGGTGGAGAAGAGGGTTGAAGGTAAGAGAGTTTGAAAAGAGAGGACACAACTGCCAGCAGGAGTGGTAGAGAGCGCATGTTACAGAGTGGAAAAAGAGCTGAATAGAGAGAAAGGGTCACCTGCAGCCTGTTTGGTTTGGTGATTGTTGGTGTAGTTTGCTGTGTATTCTCGCTTCATGCAATCACTGAAGTGCAGAGCTTGAAGTGGATATCACTTGTAGAAAGAATCACTTAGAGAAGGACGCCTTAAGGAAAGATGCCCTGCAACGTGCTCCCCCAGAAACGTGCTGACCCCTGAAGGGGTCACTAAATTTATACTGGTATAAGGGTGGGGTGGAAATTAGGTAATTAATCATGAGTTAATATAAGGATGCCTAACAATCAAAGTGGACCTTTCACTTCTAAAATTAGAATAGCAAGAGGCAAGAACGCCTATAAAGATAAGATCAGCACATAAAACTTGATAAGACACTAAAGGGCAACAAAAACATCATGGTAATGCACACAGGGCAACAAATGGAATAGGCCGCATACCAAAAAGCACAGATACATAGAGAGAGTAAACAGGTTCCAGTTGCATATTATTATATACTATATGTTACACAGAGGTTTTCAGTCATTTTTAGGAATTCTAAGTTGTAAAGCTGTATGTATAGAAAAGATGACGGTTGGAAGTACAGGCATGATTTGACCACTAAATGAACTTTTCTTAACAATTGTGCATAAAGCAAGCATGTACTGTATGTCCATGCAGTAGACAAGTACTGTTCATACAACCGAAGTTACAACTTAAGGTAAATGCTTATTCCTAAATAATAACTGCTGTGTATATCAACGCTTGACCACTTGTGACTACAGATTCTTCCTAGCTGTAGTAAATATTTTTTCCTTTATGTAACCTAAGTTTTTGTATAAACTTAATTGTGAGAAATATATTCAAATTTGGCATTGTTATTTGCTATATCTGTTGGAAATTCTATTTTTAAAGGTACTGGGATTACAATTTTGCATTCTTCAGATTTATTAATGAGAAAATATTTCTATGCTAGGAGAAATATTTTTGCAAGTATGCAGGATACTTGAGTTTGGCTTCAAATGCTGCAAGCTTGTTCCTGGTCCCTGAGTCAGAGTTTTGAAGTCAAAGAATAAGCATGATTACCAGGCAAATAGTATTTTCAGAATTAATTCAGCAATGACAGCTCCTGTATTTCTGACAAGACGTTTCCTTCAACCTTATAACATATATATAAGATATATATCCATATATCCCATCCATCCTGCTATCTTTTAACTGCTTTACGAACGCCCACTGCACATATACAGTGGCAGGGCAGCGTGTAAACAAGGACTATAGGAAAGACCATAAAAAGAAGGCACCTTTTTTTATGGTCTTTCCCAAAGTCCTTGTTTACACATTGCCTTTGGTACGTAGATCCATGCCTTAATTGATGAGTTAATGTAATTACTTTATGGTACTTAATGGCTTTTTGCAATGGAACCCCTCTTTGTACCTACGGGTGCGATGCCCCAGTTGGTCTTTATACATATGTGGCAAGGGCAGCCCCTCTGCACCAAATTACATACCTACTACGTTATCTGACACTTCTGAGTGTCAGATAACGACTCAATGTCTGCCACCACCTGCTGATCATTGGGCAGAGAGCCAGAAAGGTGATCTGCCTATGTAAGCAAGGCAAATTGCTGTTGTGTCAGTAAAGAAGGCATAGATTCTGTGTTCCTGCAAAGCAGAAGCATGGATCAATGCCTTCCCCTAGTAAAAGCAACTCCCACACCGTGCATAAACACAGGTTAGGCACACAGTTAACCCTTTTATCGCCCCTGATGTTTAACCCCTACCCAGCCAGTGTCATTAGTACAGTGATAGTTCATATTTTTAGCATTGATCAATGTATTAGTGTCACTGGTTCAAAAAATTGTTAAAAGTGTCAGTTAATGTCCTGACTGTCCACCGCAATATTGAAGTCCTGCTATAAGTCGCTGATCGCCACCATTACTAGTAAAAAAAATATGAATAAAAATATCCCATAGTTTGTAGACGCTATAACTTTTGCAGAAAACAATCAATATACGCTTATTGGGGTTTTTTTCACCAAAAATATGTAGCAGAATACATATTGGCCTAAATTATTGAAGAAATTCATTTTTTTTAATTTATTTTTATTGGATATGTTTTATAGCAGAAAGTAAAATATAAAAGCCGCAGTGATGATCAAATACCACCAAATGAAAGCTCTATTTGTGTAAAAACAGGACATACTTTTTTTGGGGCACAGTGTCGCATGACCAGGCAATTGTCAGTTAAAGTAAAGCGGTGCTGTACCCCAAAAAATGGCCTGGTCACGAAGGGGGGTAAATCTTCCGGAGGGCAAGTGGTTTAAAGTGTAAACTCAAGAACTAAAATGTGATATATTGCAGATTACTAATACTTTGGAGAGGTGGCTGCATTGGTTTTCTCCCTCAGGCTTTTTTCCTTTATTTTCATCTGGTGATCATGCCAGTAACATGCTTGCTTTCCTAAGGTGACAATGCTCACTATGCAAAATGTGAGCATTATAAATTGAATAATTCTTAATATTTTAATTTGGCCTTATCAGGACACTAACATTGTAAAACAGATATTATACAAGGGCACAGCAATCCCCCTTCCTCCTCTTCATTCCCTATAAATGCCTGTTGCTCCTTGTGCAGTAATGTGCCTTCAGAGCCAAGCTGGACCAAGTCTACTTTATTTATCTGTTCATTATGTATGCATAGATACAAAAATGGTGAGTTTTATTTGGAATGATTTGCTTATTGTATGGTGGTGTCTTTCTTTTTGTGCATAATTTCAAGCATAAGTATTCTGTTCCTATGCTTTTCATGTAGATCTGTAGCACAGGGCATATTTTTGTATCAATGAAACTGTTTGCCCAGTCCATGATATGGGTAGAACGAATAAGCCTTTGATTGTAAGGCAGTATACAGATCGATTTATTGTGTACTGCTAATAAAGGAGAAATGTGTCTGAAAAAGCAATAATGAATAGTTATCCTGCTGCCAGGAACTCAGCACTGTTGTTAGCCAGTCAGTAAAAATAAATGATTCTACCCCAAAGATAAAGAGACACACAAAAGATCAAGAAATTACTTTTGCAGTTTTGTTGTCTTACACTTTCAAAGACATTACCAAGATGAGGAACGAAAAAGTCTGTACATGGCAACATACAAGAATCACAACATTAATTCTTAGCAAATAATTGACAATGGGCTTAGTGAAGCTCTAGGAACATTTTATTAGGCCTCCCAATTGAAGCTTCTCATTGAGCTGCCTTGCTTTGTAACTTCCTTAATGAGGCTTTATTTTTTAACGCTGACACTGAAGTCTCAACACTCAACTAGATATACTTAATTTACTATTATTACTATTACTATTATTACTATGTGCAACCAGTTTAAAGTGGAACTATGCTCATCTCTACTTCAGCAATGTGGTGTCCTGGAGCTCCCTCACCAACCATCTTCGACTAGTCTTCTTTCAGGTTTGCGATCTTCAGCCATTTTGATCAGCACAGGCAAAAATAACATCACTCCCACGCATGTGCATGTGTTCATTAGTCTTAGATGCAGAAGTTGTACATTAAACTGTGTATTTTGCAGACAGGCAGAAAGAAACTTTAAGGGGGAATTCACACCAGTCAAACACAGTCCCGATGCATTCCAGATGCTTTTCTGCATGCATGTTTTTGACGCTTTCCGATGCATTTTTGATGCATTCCTGTGCATTTTCCCCCCTCTTTTTCCTTCACCTTAAATAAAACATGTATGTTCCAGTGTGTTTAGGTGCGTTCCAGGGCATTATTTCTGGAACTGGAATGCACTGGAACTGACCGCACTCATGTGAACTATGACATCGAAAACCATATAACCTACTATCCATAGGCTTTGGACTGTTGTTCACCTGAATTAATAAAATGATGTTTTAGCCGACTTCCATGACACCAGCCTTTCTCCCTTTTTTGCACAGATATAACCTACTTTCCATGCGTTTTTTTATGCAAAATTGCACTGGACTGCATGTGGTGTGAACTGGCCCTCATGTAGAAGAGACAAAGTACAGTATGTCTCTTCTGCATTACATTTTTTGCCTGTTTGGCATTTTTTTTTTTACTATTGTTCCACTTGAAATATAGGGATTTTATTAAATTAAAATAAGGATTTAAAATTATATGCAAACAGTTTTGTGATCCAGGCACCCATGCCAGATAATAAATAATCAACAATAAATAATTAAATTCCATTCAGCAGCAAATTTTGATCAAGAACACATCCCTGGGCTGCTGACTGCATAATGAAGGGACATCAGTCCATTCCATGTCATTGCTCACTCACTCTTCACTGGCAGCACATGTGCACTGCAGCAGAGGCCCACTAACAAAGAGTACCAGCTCTGGTTCTCCTAGTCTGCTTCTCTACAATGGATTACATAAAGCTAATAGCAATGTAAACCAAGGCACTTACACAGATTCTATTAAAAAATTAATGTCGTTATATTTTCAATTAATGTATAATTACATTAATTAGCGTTGTTTACCTGGAGACTAGTTTTACAAATTACCTCTTTGAAGCTTAAAAAAGCAAAGTATCTTAAAAGTTTAATGCTTTTGCACTCAAGGTGATTATTACCAAAATCTGCAATGTTCAACACCTGGAATTTTCCCTTTAATTCAAATCAAGTCTTTTTTTTTTTCCTTCCAAAGTTAATGATTTATCATAATCCATCATGTGCTGATTTGACCACAGTAGTTTTCTATCTGATTAGTTACTTTTAGTAAATATAATTAAAAAATAGGATAAATGAATTTGAACTCTTTATTGAAAAACAAAACGGTTGTATGTTTTATAAATAATACTTTTTTGTGAGAAAAGGGAAGCTGTCAGCCTGGTGGAACAACTGTTAATAGTAATTTTATTCTGAGTGGTGAAATTTTTGAAAAGCATCAAAGCCAGGTGATTCTGAAAAGGCAGAACGAACATCAACCCTACCCTTCTTTGCTGCATCTATATCAGGATCAGGTTGTCTGTTTAAATAACACATTGAGGTGCCATACCTGTATATACAACCAATTAGGCCTCATACAAAAAGCTTCTGCTTTTTTTGGATGTCATTTTAGGTGTTTGTTTTGCACGAATCTGCGCATATTTATGCGCGTATTTATGCACGTATTTGCACGCATATGCACATTTGTATGCACAATACCTTCCTAGGGAAAATCATTTATATTTATGCTCATATGCGCGTATTTGTGCACATGTGCACGTATTTGCGCGCACCAACGCAAAATACCTACCGGGAACGCAGATTTTCTTTTTTTTACTGAGGAATACTTGGTGCTTGTTTACACGTATCTGTGCACAGGCACATTGTAAATAAATGGCTACGTTTAATAGCTCAGTAAAAAAAAACGTTGTATTGAACTTTTTCAAGCCTTTCGAGAGGCTAAGCTTGTTCAGTTAGGCTTTGAAAATAAAAGATTGGTCTCTGATTGGTTGCAATGCACAACTGCTCTAGATTCTGGCTGGGTTAAAAAAGCACATCCTTCACATTCAGCTTTTCAAATGTTTCAGTAGTATCAGTCCTAAAAAAGGCAAAAAAAATATCTGTGTCTGTGCATGTGTCTTGGCACTGTAAGGGTCAATGCATTTGCCTGTAGCGAGAGACCTGACACTTCACGTGAAGCAAACTAAATATCCCAGAATCCCAGAGTGAAGGTTTTGATTTGATTTTGATTATTGCTCAATAAAATACATTTGTTTTCTATAAGCTCCAGTGAGTTTCTATTTGGAGCCTGTATCTTGACACAAGGTCCGCTCTTGAGCCATGGTCATCCCTTTTTTGTGTACTGTTAGTTTGGCTCCTGAAACCCCAGCCATATTCAGGGTGAGTCGGCCATGAATCGATTTACTGTAACTTACTTGATGTAAATCCCCTTTTTTAACTTTAAGAGTGTAGAGAGCAACACAATAGTTAGATTTGACACAAACACAAGAAAGCAGAGCATTCACAGACACATAGATAGCTCAGTAATGCAGCTAGATGATGTCTTTCACCACATTAGCACTCCCACATTTGTAATGCAACACAGAAAGTATGACAAGGCATGCATTGGATGCTGTTTGGTCTAGAACAGGAAATTGTTTAGTCCCTTGGCGCATAGGGACAAGCTAGCTAAGGCTAATGTGTACTTCCAGATGGGTGATGTACAATGTATTTATTGGAATGGTTAAGAGGGCGATTTCACTGCTCAATACCAATACCACACTATCAATACCATTACTCTTTGTAATATCTTATTATACAAGTGTGATACCATGTTTGATAAAATAATGGAATAAAGATTTGTAATTGAAATAAAAAGTGGAAAATGAAAGATGATCTTTCTGTTTCGATGTTTAGTTTTTTAAAGTGCTAACTGCTAAAAATTCAAGTCAGTTCAAAGTACCTGTCTAAATGTGATTTGAATTGTTCAGATTTCCAGGCTTTGACTTGTAGCTCTGGTACATATCTGTCTGTGTTTGTTGGCAGAACCAAACTCAAGAAATGATTTGTTGTCTCATGTTTTTGTAGTTTAGATACCATTTTTTATATATTTTTTTTCATCTTACCTTTTTATAGTAAGTAAAATGTATACATTTTGATGAACTGGCAAACTGTCCAAATCAGTATACCCTTTCACAATTTTCACAATTAATCTTTTTCTCCCTCTAGCACCATTGGCACAATGTATTGAAGGTCAAAAAAAATAAACACAATTTAAGTTATATATTGTATCCTACAGTAAACTGAAACAAGGAGTGTGTTTAGTCACTATGGGCAACACTTTGGTTTTTGCTCCCTTTTTTCATCTTTTCAAACAAATGTTCCTCTAGTATTCAGCTGACAGTTACAAACAACAGGATGGATACAAAAAAAAATGAATGTGGCTTATATGTAAACTTTTGAAAAAAGGTGTTTGTGTTTCCATAGTAACCAGCCAGATACTCACTTTTGTCTGCTTTATGCAAAATAGAAATGGTTTCTACAAACTATTTGGGTGAGCTCTCTCTTCTCTGGGTTTGGCAAGAAAGATGCCCAGTTTAGTTATCAAAAACAGTGGAAAGCACATTTTAACACCACAAATGAAAGTCAGCAGAAGGTAAAAACATAATTAAAAAATAAAAAGCTACTGTTAAAATGACTTTGATATATTATTATCCAACTGCTTAATGTCTTAGGTTATAATTAAACTTGGGATTTCGCTTTGAGACTTTAGCCTTTAATGAACTAATTACATATAAAGTACAAACTATTTAAACATCAATTTTTGCTCACATTATCTCTAAAACAATCAAATATATAATTACAGTGAGAGTAGAAAAATAATACAAGTCTTACCATACTGCAGCACTAGGGCTGGACTTACACTGCATGATAATAGCAAGTGATTCAACTGATTCATCAAACGACTAGACTTTATGTCATTTTGGAAAACCTTTTCAATAACAGTCGTCCCTTTTCTGTGAAGAACAAGGATCAAAGATTTTACTGTGCATGTGACTCTATCTGTCAATTGAGTTAGGAAGAAGATCATGAAATATACTGGCAAGCAATACAGTAGCTGTTCAGAGGTTGACTGATATCTCATCCCTAGTCAATCTCGATGACACATCTGCTTATCTATGGCCACCTTTAAGCTGGCCATACATTATATGATTTTCTTATTCTGTTTCCTTTAGATTTACCTTCAATCATGTAGGGCAAAAAAAAAAGGTAACGATCCATCCTAATTTAAATTCAAAAAGGTGGTACAAGTATAAACAAATACAGCAAAAAAAAAAAAAAAATCATCCCCTCTAGGACTGCAAAGATAAAACAGGAATGCAAATCCAGGTTTTAGAACATATTTTAGATTATGTTGAAAAACAGTCAAACAGTTCAACAAACTGTAGGTCTGACAGTGTGTATTGTACACAGAAGAGTGACATAAGAAATGTATACGTTATCAAACAGAAATACAGAACTTTAATTCCTTTGCAGTCCAAACATTCCAAAGTTTCCAGTGTTGGTCAAATATCATCCCCCTTGTTTTTTGGCCAGCAAACTCTTATACATGTGGTGTTGTTTTACTATCTCTCTATCGTTGTGTTATAAGTAATCTAGCAGCTAACAAGATATGAGTTACGATTTTGTGACAATTAGATGGAAAAAGTTATATGCCCAAATTGAAGATTGCCAGGCCTGGGGTAGGTGGTGTAAATATACCAGTGATATCAGAGATAATATAAAATATCCTATTCCAAAAATGAGTTAGGTGTTTGCAAGTTCAGAAAATATACATGAAATATCTTACAGAGCCACAATCTCTTCAATGTTGAGCAGAATGAGTGGGAAGACATTTTGAGATTCTGTATGGTGTAAGATACCAACTCAAAGCAATCTTTTGGGATAATTCCCAATGGTTGACACATTTAGAAGCTTAGTATATTGCTCTGAAAGCTTGCTTCCATTGTTTAGCAGTGTAGGATTCCCCTAATTCCGTTCAGTTTCCCATTTTAGATATGGGGTTAGATATCGGGTTGCAAAAGGAAAGGTTTTCTTTGAGTAGGTTATACATGAGGGAGATACCTTTAGTGGATAGCAGAGAAGTGTTATAGTATTGTAGTATTGCCATGCCTGTTTTGGTAGAAGAATCTCAAGAGATTTGACTGAATGGGCAAAGTGAGACAGTTGAAATTTGTGCTTAAGCTGATAAAATCTTTTAAGGCATGATTTTCAAATAAATACCTTTGTTGCACCAATCTCCCAAGGCTATGTTCAGAATAAGGGACTCAAGAGTGGTTAAAGGGATAGGAATTGATGTGTTGTTAGAAAGGAGGCGGGTTGAAGTGTAAAGGGATCTCCAGGCTGCTATGGATACTTGCATGGTGGGCAGTAGAGATTTTAAGGGATTTGGTTTCCAAACATGAGCAAGAAGGAGAGAACAGAGTCAGACAGCAAAGCTTAAGGCAAGTGTATTGTCACTCCATAAAATGTCTTTGTTGGGGGAGAACCAAAGTTTCAATTGGGCTAAATGTGAAGCTAAAAGGTAATCATAAAGATCTACCATGTCCATGCCTCCTGCAATTCTGTGTTTAATAGGTTTAGTAGTTTTCCATACAAACTGTTTCAGCAGGGAATTCAGGGTTGTCAAATTACCACATTTGTTTCCTTAGTTAATTTGTCTATAAATGGGTGATTGGTAATGTCTGCCAGGGATGTATCTGCTACAAGTTGTATTCCTAGGTAGGGAATGCCTTTGTCACTCCAGGTGTAGGGATTGGAAAAGAGGCCTAAATCTAAGAGGAGGGATTTTGTAAAGTTTACTTTGTAGTAGGAGATTAGGCTAAAAGCTGTGAGAATCGTATGAGCTACAGCTAGCGAGGTGGCAGGATGTATCAGGAAGATGATAACCATGTCTGCAAATAAGTTTATAGTATGAGATTTGTGGTTAAAGGTAAACCCTGAAATGTCTGGATGTGATCTTATAGCTTCGGCCAGTGGTTCTATTAGGAGGTAATTTAAAGTGTTTTTAAAGCCAAACATTTTGGAGGTCTATCCTTGTCGGGAGATTCACTTTTTTCTATATGTCCTGGTGACTATTATTACCAGGGCAGAAAGTGGGGAAAATTCCAATTGGTTGAGTTGTCACCACAACAAGAATAAAATGGGATATTTCCCATGGGGACACTTGGTCCATATTAGTCCAAAATGCTAGAATCAAAGAAGTGTTCCTGGCGGATTGCAAATAATGCTATTACTATTGAGAAATGTGGCGTGTATATACAATTTTAATTACAAAGAATTTATTATTCGGGGTGTTATCCTGCTAATTGTATAATTGTCATATTGTACTACTTACTTATATAAAACCTGGGCTTAAAGATAGATTCTTTATCTCTGTCTTATTACCATAGTGACCCTGAATAACAAATTCTTTGTAATTAAAATTGTATATACACGCCACATTTCTCAATAGTAATAGCATTATTTGCGAAACCGCCAGGAACACTTCCAGCGGAAGCCGCTTTGGGTGTACTGAATTGGGTAGAGTAGGAGGAGTTACGCATATATAAACATTATTGTACGCTATGGGCATCAACTATTGATGACGCCTTGTGGGAGGGCGAAACGCGTCTAGTGATACCAAGCATACAACGTCATTTCCGGTCGGTGGAACGCACGCCGGAACACCACCGGAACCTCCGAGCCACACACTTAGGAGGAAAAGGTTTTATTTATATGTAAGTGGATATTAATCTTTCAATAAACCTATCATACGTACTTTCACTATGGAGAAACCTCTTTTTCATTTGGGGCGCGGAGAGTATTAAACCAGCCTTTACCAGGATGTTACATCAAAATGTATCCCTGCATCCCCAGACGTGACTAGGAGCATCTTATTGCTACACAGGCTTATTTTACAAGCCTTTCCGGTGAGTGGGGACACCTCAGGGGAGCACACGCCAAGCACGTTTGGAGCACCTTAAGGACTATTTTGAGCACTAAGAGAACCTTTATGGACTTTATTAATTTGTATCTTTGTATTTGAATTGCATTATTGTTTACAGATAATATTGCATTGAGTCACCTTACTGCACATTATTTGCACAGTAGCACCTTATTGCAGTTTAAAATATATTTATATTGATATATTTTACAGCAGCGCTGACACTGTTTGATTTTTATTTTCAGTAAGAGCAGTACCTCCTATATCCATTGGATTCTTTAAGGGTCACCAAGATAGTTTATGTTTGGAATTACCCCATATGAAAGTGTTGAGAATAGAATCTATGGATTTTAAATATATGGAGCTGTAAGTATACAGGGAATGAAAAAAATATATATAGAAGCTTGTGCAACAGGATCATCTACTAAATGTATGCATTCCATAACCCTAAAGGGGAAGATTAGACCATGTCTGAGTTTTGGAATTAAGTGTTACATACAGAGGGTCTAAGTTGAGTTTGATCTGGGGAACAGGTGACCTGGATATCCAGGTATTTGATATGACTCGCTCGTACCAGGAGGAGGGAAGATTGCTCAACAGTTGGAACCCCCACATCTAGGGGAAGAATTTCCCTCAGTAGTTTACTGGATTTTGCATTGAAGGGACACAAATACACAGTACCGAAATCTAGCTTATCTGTTCATCATATTCAAATATTGTTTTTTTCCATGTAATGCTTTTATTCTATAAAACTTATTTGTAATAGACAGAAATAGGTTAATACCCATGTATTTTCAAGAAAAAAGACAATAAAATCCTAAGCCTTACTCCTTTTTTAGTATTTGATAGGGTAGAAAAGAGTTACATTTCTGTAATTTTTTTGATTCCTGCCTGTGACCCCATTGGGTGACAACCCTCACTTCCTGTCCATGTAACACCTATACAAGAAGTGTGGAGTACAGTTGTAACCAGGAGAGGAACGCAGAGACAGCAAAGCAATAATTGTCATAAGTTCCAAACCCTTCCTTACTCTATCACAAACATTTTATTTTTTTATTTATTTTTTACACTTATCAAACAAATATGACAAAATTCATTTTTTTTAACACAAAAATATAAAACATTAGTTGTTAAGGTTTACATACACTTTAAAACTTAAAAAAATATTGTTGATGTGAATCAGATTTTACTTCAAGCTTACTAATGTATCATCAAAATTCCATAAAAAATAAAAAATGATTTATGTTTGTACATCTCATCTGCAAAAGCATAATTTTCATGTTCACTCTCACATGGTAATTTACATAAAATTATATATTTTTCCTGTCGCACTGACTGAAATGTATATCCATGTTCTTTAGTTATTCACTTATTGATATCACTTTACTCACTTAAGCATGAAAAAAGCAGTACGTTTTTAACTCAACATAATAAAATAACCAGAAGTGCAGAAATGTATTTATTGTACAAAATAGGCCATGACCCAATATTTCTACAAGAAAATGTCACAAAAATGCTACATTTTGTTGAAAATAATCGGTGTATAAATATACATTTAGTCAACAATCTTAGAGTTTTTAAGCAGAGTAAAATAATGTAGTTTTGTGTTGTTCAATTGGAATAGTTATAAAAATGAATGCTAGGATCAGTCTTTGATAAGCGAACATTTACTACGGAAAGAAGAATTATACAGTAATCCTCAGAAGCCAATTAATAAAAAAACATTCCTTTGTGTGAAACCACAAAACTTTTAAATGCTGATTGGGTAACTAGCACTCCATATAACATTTTAACTGAAGAATGAATAATTATTAAACCAGTACAAGGAACAAATCACAAAGGGAAGTACTCTTAGAATCAAATAATCTTTTTTGGACTGAATTCAGTAAAATCAATTTGGATGATTAATTGCACTTTACTTTTTTGTTATACCAAAAACAGCTGTATATAATTTAAAAGAACCTGAAAAACTGTTATGGTGGGGTATTGTATATCCAGAAAGGAACAGCTGTGACCATCACATCTAACAATCGTATAGATCAGTGCTAGTGATGATTTTTAATTAACATGAAGATCACATGGTTTTGCTGATAAACAAAACCATGTCCGTGACAGCTGTCAATATATTTCATTCTAGGTGCAGTGGATGTTCACCTAGAAAGAAATACTTTCACAAACATTGATGTAAAAAATAATAATAAAAGTGTAAAAAAGTTACAATATAAAAGGAAGCTTCCATTAATCGTAGGTGTCATTTAAAACTCACTGCACTTTAAAACACTAGGGTCCCACATGCGATTTCCAAATAGCACAGGAATAGTGTCTATTCATTCTAGCGCCTTTTTAAAATGGCTCTGGGGATCAGTAGGTTCCTGAAAACATGTGGGTTTGAAACCCCCCATGAAAAAATAGAAATAAAAAAATGAAAAAAATATAATATATTTATCTTTTCCTTTTTTAAAGTCCTTTGAAAGCCCACTATGATCATGTCTGAATTATTCATTTTGTGTTAAGCAACAAGCCACTTAATAAAGATTGAGTGCTGATACTGTTTCCCTTTATATATATATATATATATTACATTAAAAAAATAAAATCCTTCCATAGATGTTTCCTGGCTTCCTAAAACGGATGTCTCATGATCTGAATGACATAAGAGTTTACTGTGTAGGCCTCAAATACTAATATGGGCATACACAATGTAATTCGTAATTTCTGTGATCAATCGCAAATTTGTAAAAAGGTTAACATTGTGCTAATGTGTGTTTGTGCCATCCTGACCTTATCTAAATGTTATACCAATAAATATGTATATCTGTATATGTAAACCTGCATCTCAATGTAGCATTGAAAGAGGAATAACGCTGTTCCAAAGTAAAGTGCAAAGATGTACTTTGAGTTTTTCTTTTTTGTTACGTTATATAAAAATCACACTTATGTTCCATTGGGAAACATTTCAGGCAAATTATTTTTTAAACATTTTTGATTATACGTTTTTAGATAAAATCTAGAAAAAATTATATGTATCAAAATATGTTATCAAATTAAATCCCTATCTGTTCCAAAAAAAACAATGTTTATATTTCGGGGCAGACTACAAAACACAAAAGATTTATGTTACAGGACTGAAACTTTGGCATAAAAAAAAAAAAAAAAGTTCTGGGTCCTGGGAACCAAGGGTGTTATAAGGAGAAAAGGTCTACGGCCATCCATAGACGGTTCGAATTTCAGCCATTTCAGCAGGAATCAGCTTAGATTCGAAGCTTTTATGGGCAGGCTGAATGTGCTAAGTTGATCGATTATTCAACTTGGATACAACCAGCCTGGTGGATTTACTTGCGATTATTGCTAGCAGCTGCTGTAGCCGCTAGCAATAATCACTGTCTTCTCCCGGCGGGGACGACTTCCCCCACTCACCACCCCCTTAGCCTGAAGAATACAATGTCTCAGCAGGAGGGATTCCCTTGTCAGCACTGTCTGTGTTGATGGGGTTAAGGGCGTAAATTTCTTTCCTGCAATCTCTGGTTGCAGGAAAGAAATATGCATTATCTATGGTCTACCTAAGGGAATCAAGTCGTTAACAAAAATCACCTGCATTCTGCCAAAATACCCAATTTTTCTAAAATGTCCCAATTTTCACAGAAGTTTCCGTAAAGTGCAAATGTTTAATTCTGCTCCTCACTAGTTGCAATGCAGAGTAATGATTTGTTTATTAAACCTGAACTCTAGGAAAACATCTAAACACAAATTTATATAAGCGGACTATCTTATCTGCTGAAGAAAGTGCAATTCTATCCAGCCATGTTTGTGATTCCTATACCATAGCACAGCCCGGAGGGAGACATCACTTTCTCTGCTAGAATTAAGAAAAGCAGTGGGGTATCCTCATCACCCCCAGCCTGCTGAATAGACAATGACAGGGCAGCAACACACATATAAATCATTTACTCTTTTCACTCTGCTCTCTCTTCCTATCTGTGTATTCCCAATCAGCACAAGTGCATGCAGCAGAGTCTCATTGCCTGTGCTCACTTTCCCTCTCCTAGTGTGATTGCTGCTGAACAGAGGATGACAAGATGCTGATAACAAGTTCAATTCTGGTACCCATGCTATTTGTATGTAAAAATCTTTTTATTATTTTAAAGGAATTCCCAACTGCAATAGGTGGATTTTCTATATATCTGCCTAAAGATCAAGCTAAAAAAAAATCTTTCTTTTTTTAGAAAACTAGAGCAAGGTTATTTAATTCTTATTCAATATATTTAGCATACAAAACTATTACAACAAATATATAAGCATCTTAAAAAAACTTCCTGTGTGGGTATCCATTTGTATTAGAAGACTGTAAGAGCTGGTTCACATGTGTGTGTTAAGAATGAAGCAATGCTCAATAACGTACCTATACCATCTATGACATGTTTATGACGTACTTCTGTTGTATTTTTAAAGCATTGAAAAGCTTCAAAAATGCTTGTCAAATACCCATGGAAGTTGTGTTTCTCTAGTGGGAAGTGCTTAAAGGGGAAGTGATGTCGAGGAAATAATATGCTTTGAGGTGTATTTAGGTTGTGATGTGATATCGGACATTTTTGAGAATTCTCTGCAAAATGGAATTGTATACTTTCTTTTTTTTGATGCTTGGCTTGATCCAGTTCACAAAGAAGCCAATGGTGATACCATGCAGCTGCTCTGTCCAAACAGGAAGTGGCTGGAGCTACTCTCTCCTAGTTCTCAGGAACCTCCACTGTCTCTCCTCCAGCACCCAGCTAACGCTTTATAAATGCTTCAGTAGCACAATATAAATGTTATAGGTGAGGTTAAGGTGTGGTTACAGCGCATTTCCATTGAAATGAATGAGTGCAGCTGATAAACATTGTTGCTTCATGAAAGCAACATCCTGCTTAATTTTTATTTTGCAATAATTTTTATTGAATTTTTCGTGAAAAATAGAACATCGAAGGTATAGAAAATAATACCGTTAACATAGGTACAACAGTCACAATTATTCTACTGCAATTACAGAATAAAAAAGTAGACAATTTACATTCACAGTATAGGCAGCCGCTATGCACCACAGCCTGGGGAGAGTAGGAAGTCTCTGAACAGTTCCACATGAAACAGAACAATATCAAACGAGAACAAGCATTGGGAATGCAAACAACATAGTACAATGAGGAATAGGGGAAAAAAATGTGGGAAGTAATAAACAAGGTGAGAAACCCCCCCCCCAACATCAGCCCCACAGACAGCCCACTGCCGTGTCCCAAGTCCAAAGCCGCCAATGTAATTACATGTAGGTTTCGTATATGAGAATATGCAATTGGGCTAACGGTTCATACCCATGAGGTCAAAGAAATAGGAGCAAAGTAGAATAGCGAGAAAGAAAAAGAAGAGAAAAAGTAGTAGGGAGAGAAAAAGAAAAAAAAGGGGAAAGGAAAAAAGGACCCCGCCCCGCACCCCACGTTCCCGAAATCTCGGCGACCCAGGCTCCACTAATTGCTACTAGTAAGATAGTGGAGCCACGGCTCCCATACTTTATCAAACTGTTTCATTTTGTCATTTAGCATGGCCGACATACGTTCATTGAGTATAATCCACGTAAGTTTATGTTGGAGCTGTGCGAACGGCAGGACAGGAGATCTCCAAGATCGTGCAAGATCCTGCTTAATTTTTAACATAACACTACGCAATGTTACCACTCCTGTGTGTACTGCACTGTGTGGTGCCCATCAGTGGTGTATTTTGGTTTTGTGCTTCCCAAGGCAAGACTAAAATTGGGCCCTCCCATTAAATCTTGGGAATCAAGACATTTACAAATATATCAGTGTTATACTGTATATACAGTATCTCACAAAAGTGAGTACACCCTTCACATTTTGGATGTTAGAGACCTTGCGCCCCTTTACCTTCTGTTTGAGAATGGAGGGGATCATGCTCTGCTTCAGTATGTCATAGTACATGTTGGCATTCATGGTTCCCTCAATCAACTGTAGCTCCCCAGTGCCGGCAGCACTCATGCAGCCTCAGAACATGACACTCCTACCACCATGCTTGACTGTAGGCAAGACACACTTGCCTTTGTACTCATCATCTGGTTGCCACCACACACGCTTGACACCATCTGAACCAAATAAGTCTATCTTGGTCTCATCAGACTACAGGACATGATTCCAGTAATCCATGTCCTTAGTCTGCTTGTCTTCACCAAACTGTTTGCGGGCTTTCTTTTGAATCATCTTTAGAAGAGGCTTCCTTCTGGGATGACAGCCATGCAGACCATTTTTATGCAGTGTGTGGTGTATGGTCTGAGCACTGACAGGCTGACCCCCACAATTTGAACCTCTGCAGCAATGCTGGCAGCACTCATACATCTATTTCCCAAAGACAACCTCTGGATATGATGCTGAGCACGTGCACTCAACTTCTTTGGTTGACCATGGCGAGGCCTGTTCTGAGTTGAACCTGTCCTGTAAAACCGCTGTATGGTCTTGGCCAACGTGATGCAGCTCAGTTTCAGGGTCTTGGCAATCTTCTTATAGCCTAGGCCATCTTAATGTAGAATAACAATTCTTTTTTTCAGATCCTCAGAGTTTTTTGCAATGAGGTGCCATGTTGAACTTCCATTGACCAGTATGAGAGAGTGAGAGTGATAACACCAAATTTAACACACCTGCTCCCCATTCACACCTGAGACCTTGTAACACTAACGAGTCACATGACACTGGGGATAAAAAATGGCTAATGGGGCCCAATTTGGACATTTTGACTTAGGGGTGTACTAACTTTTGTTGCCAGGAGTTTAGACATTAATGGCTGTTTGTTGAGATATTTTGAGGGGACAGCAAATGTATACTGTTATACAAGCTGTACACCCACTACTTTACATTGTAGCAAAGTGTAATTTCTTCCGTGTTGTCACATGAAAAGTTATAAAAAAAATTCCAAAAATGTGAGGGGTGTACTCACTTTTGTGAGATACTGTATATAGATGGATGGATGTATTTACTGTAAATCAGTGCTGCAGTGTGTGGGTATGTATATATACTGTATATATACACACTCGTGTATTTATTTGAGATGAGTGTTAGATATACACTAAAAACATATATGGATGTATCGGAGCGGCATGTGGCTGTGTGTGTCAGGCCGCTGTGTGGCTGTGCCTGGGATGTCCCTGCTGTAGTGGCTCCTTCATCCTCTCCGCTCCTCTCCACTCCCTCCAGCACCTCATCAGCACTTTTTTTCCTTGAGGAGTGGAGAGGTAGAGGGAAAGGGCCGAAAGTCCTTATAAGGATCAGGAAGGAATCCCACTGGAAGAGTGCCTTACATGGCCATCATCTTACGTGCACTCACTGGCCGGGGTTTCCAGAAAGTGGTGGGGGATGTGCGGAGGAGGTGGTGTCCAGGTCCCCAGAGTTGGGGGTTCCTTTGCCGGTTGACCAGGAACCCCAAGCCGATAAACCTCTAAGTCTAGCCAGTGGCCCTGTGCAGAGCTTTTCCTGGATGAGGTTGCCCATGTCCACCCACCATTATATAGGAATAGACAGAGTTTCATCCTTGGCCCCCCCCCTTCCGAGCCCGAGGTCACTGTTCCTTCCGCCTGTGCCACCCCCTGTAAAATGCCACCCAAGACAAAGGTCTTGTTTGCCTCAGGATAGATACATCCCTGATGCTCATTGTAATATTTATGGTAGGCACTGAAGGGCAGACATGAGACATTAAGATATTTCTTAAATGCTGCTTAAAGCTAAATTTAGTGGAATTTAGCTACTTTGTAAAAAATGCAATCATACATGAGTTAAGTCTAATGAGATGCCTGCTGCCTTGTAGACTTATCTCTATTATTCACATCTTAAAGGTTTATTGTGCTCCAAGCAGATACCTTCCAGAGCTCCGAAGCTGCTCACTGTGGTCTCAGTTTCCTCCAAGAGAAGAGTCACTGGAACTGCTATGCCCGCCCTCCCCTTCTTCTGCCTATTTACAGAAGCCCTTGTATTATGAGAACTCAGGGGAGGGGCAGACATAGCTTCTGTGTGTGCTTCTCTCCACTCACAGTCAAAGTGTACCCTCCAGGAGTCCAAAAATACCTGTGACATATAAGTAATAGAGATAGGTCTCAGAGGTGACATGCATCTAATTGGACTTAGCTCATAGTATGCCTGCACTTTTTGCAAAGTTGTTGCATTCCTGGAATAAAACTTTAAACACAGGGTATTGACACACTTGGGAATAAAACAATTCTACATAACTGGTCTACAGAACATTACAACATTTAGATGTCCCAGTTACAATATCAATAGCACTGTCCAGGCAACCTAAAGCAGGAGCTGCCAGGTATGCCAGCATTTGTCAAAGACCTCAAAGCATGGATCTCCATCTAGGGTCATGTTGTATGGGTTATTAGGTTACATTAATCCTTTTTTCTTTTCTTTTTTTAAGAGAGTTCTCACTAAGGAAATATAGTTATTTTCTAAGGAATCTCTAATGCACTAATTTTATAGCATTTTGCAGCACAGACACTCAGAAATTGAGTTTCAGCAGCATTTCAAATCAGCTACCAGCTGACAATTGTTCTGCATTTACTTATGTGGCTTAGCTACAACATGAATTTATTGCATAGAAGGGGCAAATTGCTTCATAGTAACAAATTGCCAGTGAGTTTAGCGAATAAATTGCTAGCTACAAATTGCACTTAAAGTATATGTAAACCTTTACCTTGTACTACAACCCATTTATTTTAAAAAAAGAAATGCAAGGCAAAATGTGTTTGTATATACATACAGAAAAAATTGAAATACCTGTTCTTTCTGTTTTTTTAAGTGATTAAATGATTTCTGTTCTCAGCTGCATAAGGGGCTTGGAGAGATAGGTGGGGAGACTCCTTGTGATGATGGAGGGTATGGCAGCAGAGCAAAGACACAGTCCAGTGAAGAATGCAGAGAGAGAATTACAATGTGAAGAGCTGTGCGGGGGGGGGGCATGTCATCAGGAGGCAGAGAAACAGCAGTACACTGAACTTGCCAGGGATCAGCTGTTCAGGGGGGGTGTCAGACAACTGGCATACAGGGAGGTTGTGCTCGCTGTGCTCCCAAGTATAAAACTGACCGCACTGGGATGGATGTGATTCCATACTCTAGTATGGTCAGTTTTAAATTGGACAGCTGGGGGATTGGAAGGTTTATTATTATTATTATTATTTCAGGTACTTATATAGCGCTGTCAATTTACGCAGCGCTTTTACATATACATTGCACATTCACATCAGTCCCTGCCCTCAAGGAGCTTACAATCTAAGGTTCCTAACTCACATACAAGTAGGGCCAATTTTATACAGTATCCAATTAACCTATTTAGCCAGGTATTTCACACAAAGGAAGCAATGCAAAGAGAACAGGATACATACTAATACACTGGCATTGCTTGACCTTGACAAAGGTATCTTTCAAGGCCTTAAATGCTGCTTAGTTAAAAATCATAAAGGCGAAAGCTGCTTTAGCTTAAACCACATGAGCACTGGTCGCTCCTGTTCTATGTTATGAATGTATAATGCCTAGCTTTTGCTGGAATTTATGACCAGCCATAAAATTTCAACAAATTAAGCAAGATAAATATAAGCCAAAAGAAATAAAGCTGCAATTGGAAGCAGTAAAAGGTGCCTGCTGTGCTGGTTTCACATGTTTCAGCAAATCACCATCTATAATCAATAGACAGACTGGCACTAGCTGCCCTGTCAGATGATGGATGCTGTGTATATCAGGCATGCTAATGGCCATTGTTACACACTCATTGGCAGTTTGTCCTAAATCTGAGCATCTCACTAAAAATACTTAAGAGCTTTGAATATAAACATATCCTGTTTATCCTGTTTGAGCTTTTTAATTTAATGTCGGTGACATTGACTGGTCTTGTTCGAGGTTTATAATCCATCTGTTTTTCACAGCATTTTACTGTTATCATAATATTATAATAATCAAGTCCAGACTAACAAAAAAACATTGCAATTCACCTGATTTACCAACAGAATCACTCATCTCTAGACAATATATTTTTATTTAGTTAGAATTTTCACTTCTTTTTTACACCTGCATGGCTGGTTTCTTTTTTTTTTTTTCTATTTTTTTTCTATTTTTTTTGTTTTCTATTCAATTTGTTCTTAATGATATATAAAGCAAATATCAACAAAGTGACGATAAACAATATCCTTATTCTCTAAAAATAACCCATCCATGTTAATACACTTATTGTACATAAAAGTTAACACAGAGGAGGGTTTTTTTTTTTTTTTCTTTTTAATAATGACTGGATTTAAACTACAAAATGCCATGACCACACTTCTACTTTTGAAATGGGAGATTTGTTAATGTAATGCTCTTAGTGGTCTTTCAATGGTGCTTTCTATCAGGCTTACTGTTTTTGGTCTATATACGTCTATGTCATTAATTAGCTTTTTGTATTATTAAAACATATGATTAATATATTTTGTTTATGAGAAGTTTATTCTGCATTCTATAATTTAAAATCCCTTTGCGTTCTCTGTATGTTAAAGGCACATCATGAGCTAGAGGTATAAATCTGAACCTAATAGTAGTAAGTAGTTTAAGAATGTTTTATGTGTTTTTAATGTATTTGATAATATTTATGTGATGTTATTGTCATTTTTTTCATATATATATATATATATATATATATATATATATATATATATATATGGTATATATAATAAAGGATTTTTATATATTTTTTTATTTATACCATTTTCAATTTAAATATATATTATGTATTTATATAATACATGATTTTTCTATATTTTTCCCATAGTGTAATATATTTTTGAGTCTTGAGCAATTTAGGGTGACCCATACAAGATATCCGTTCCCCAAAGCTGTGCCAGAGTATAACACTAAGGCTTCATGTACACATGACATTTGAAAACCTCTTCTGAACTCTGGAAATTGACAGCTAGTAACCGAAGGGTTAAAATGTCTGTTTTGCCACTTTTACATTCCACGATTTTGCATGCTTGGTGGCGTTTGCATTTAGAATCGTTTTTGGTTTTTTTGGGGTTTTTATTCTCCCTCTCTCTCATTCAAAATGCCTAAAAACGAAAACCCTCAGAGCGTTTAGACGTGTTTACATGTTGTTACAAGCATTTGGCATTTTAAATGCCACTAAACTACCGTCCTGAATTAGATTTTTTGCTTTCAGATAAATGCTTCTCAACCTCAACTGTTTCTAAACTGCTATAAAGGCCTGAGTGTACATGTACCCAAAAGATAATATTGAGTAGAGTTCAGGGGCTGCTGAAAAAAATGCCCAAATTCCCCTAAACGTATATTTACTAGCTACAGTGTACATGAGGCCTAAGAATGCATAAATGAACCATGAGCAGGTGTCATGAACTTTAAGCAGGCATTCCTGCTTACCTGTCACATTGAAGAAGTAGCTTGATAAAACAAAAGCTGCAAGCATTAAAGAATTAGAAGGTTGCCCTTTTACTAATCAGAATGAGTAGTTGTTAACATGAGGAAGATTTTCCCCTAGGGCTGCAATTGTTTATAACAGCCTGTGCCTGCCGAGTGCAGATGGAGTGATTTTAAAGCGGAGTTCCACCCAAAAGTGGAACTTCCGTTTTAACCACTTAAGCCCCGGAGGATTTGGCTGCTAAACGACCAGAGGGTATTTTGCGATTCGGCACTGCGTGACTTTAACGGACAATTGCGCGGTCGTGCGACGCTGTACCTAAACGAATTTGGCGTCCTTTTTTTCCCACAAACAGAGCTTTCTTTTGGCGGTATTTGATCACCTGTGCGATTTTTTGATCACGCGCTATAAACAAAAAAACAGCGACAATTTTGCAAAAATAGCAATATTTTTCCCTTTTTTTTATATGAAATTCCCCCAAAAAAAAATGTAAAAATCAAAATTTTTTAATATTTTCGGCCAATTTGTTTTATGCTACCTATGTTTGGTAAAAAAAATCGCAAAAAGCGTATTTTGATTGGTTTGCGCAAAAGTTATTGCGTTTACTAACAAAGGGAAAGATTTTTGTCATTTTTGTTGTTTTTTTTTTTAACGCGTAATGGCGGCGATCTGCGATTTTTTTTGCGGTACTGCGACATTGCGGCGGACAGATCGGACCCTTGACTGACATTTTTGACACTTTTGGGGTTACCAGTGACATTTCTACAGTAATCAGTGCTATATATATGCACTGTTACTGTAAAAATACACTGGTAGTGAAGGGGTTAACTTTATTTGAGAGGGAGGGGCTGTGTGTGTCCCTAGGGGCGTGATTCTAACTGTGATTGGCTGTGGCTTCAACTGTATGCAGAGTGATCAATGGATCTACATAGTAGATCCATGTGATCATCTCTCATACAGAGAGGAGAATGACAGGCAGCTTGTTTACACAAGCTGCCTGACTTTCTCCCTCTCCCCCGCCGATCGCAGAGTGGCCGGCGGCGATCGGGTCCGCCGGTCACACGCGCGGGGGGGTCCGTGACCACGCGGGAGCGGGAGCGCGCCTCCGGCGGCGCGCGCTCGCTCCCTAAACCCTCACAGGCGAGCGACGTAGACCTACGTCACTTTGCCTGTGAGGGGCTGACCGCCGCCGTAGATAGTCGTGCGGCGGTCGGCAAGTGGTTAAATACTCCTGACCCCCTTAAATGCCAAACTTGGCATGTCATTTTTGTTGGGGGGGAGCGGGTACCTAGTTTTGACAGGTACCTGCTCCCACTTCTTCTCAGGCCGCCTCTCCCCCTCCCTCCCTGCAATCTTCTGGGACGCGTCAGAGGTCCCAGAAGATTGCCCGGCCATTCAGGAGGGGCAGAGCGACTAGAGCCTGCGCAGTGCCACCGGGCTGTGAATCCACAAGCTGTCACAGCCAAGTGCCCATACTAGTAACGCCAGCTCCACCGAAAGCAGAGGGAGAGGAGCGAGACTTTGGGCGGCCGCATCGCTGGACCATGGGACAGGTGAGCGTGTGTTTATTAAAAGTCAGCAGCTATACTTTTTGTAGCTGCTGATTCTTAAAAAACACAGAAACTGCTGGACCTCTGGTTAAGTATACAGTAGTTTTACTGTTTTTTTTTTCTGCTGGAAGAGAGATTTAGCTGAATCTTAAGAAAAGTTGCTATCAATGTCACCTCCAGAACTCTTATAATATAAAGGAAGAGAGAAATCTGAAGAAGCTCTGTTGACAATCTGTTAAAGCCTTTTGTGAGTACTGCATATTGAACATGTTGTTCCTATATGGATCAGACATATACTTACTCATATCAAAATAAATTACAGAATAACAACTGATGTCTATACACTATATAAAGCAGTACATAAAATTTACAGTAACCAAAGGCAAAATATGTTTTAAGTTTTGGATAGAGAGGAGAGGGATTAGAACACCTGTCTGGATTTTAATGCTGTCTGTGCCCCATTAGGGAGATCCAACGTATTTTTCCGGTTTAACATCATTGCTCAAAATTTGGGTTTTCACCAGAACAATATTAGAGGTGATTCTGGTGACAACCAGAGTATCCTTCACCCTGGAGGGATTTCCCCTCAGTTCCATTTTTGGCTATAGGACAAGAAGTGAAAGAAAATATCCCCAATGGGATGGAGAAAAAAGCCCAACAGGGGTTATAAGCCTTTCAATCCAAAAGAAAAAGAAAAAAAAAAGTTTTGCATTCAGTTCTATTTAAGTGTAAGAGTAATGGGCCCGTTGGAGAATGCTATATCACAATAAACAAAGCTCTATTAAAGGGGAAGCTCCTCTTGTCTGCCTCCTCCCCCCCTCAGCTGCCACATTTGGCACCTTTTGGGGGGGGAGAGGGTACCTAGTTTTGACAGGTACCTACTCCCACTTCCGGCTCAGTTCAGCCCCCCTTCTCCTTTCCTGCAGCCAGCCGAGTTAGAGAGCGCATTGTGGGCTGTTTCAGTGCTGGTTTCCTTTAGTGGAGATGGCGATGGCAGCACCCAAAAGCCAATTGAAAAATGGCTCGGGTGAAGACACCACTGGATTCCTGGACAGGTAAGTGTCCTAACAAAAGTCAGCTTCTACAGTATTTGTGTAAAGGAGGCACAACAGAGAATGTGTCTATTAGTGTATCTTACTGCACAAGTGTGTAATTATTGAAAATTCCTACAACAAACGGATCTAAGGATAATGTAGTGATCTATGTGTCATACAATTAAAAAGCTTTTCTAGCTTCAATATTTTTAATAAAATAATCAAAACGATTGATTCTAAAGGTATGATTAAGATGATATATCATTTTGACAAGAGTAACATAAATCGGGCATAATGTTTTCCTAATTGTAAAGTATCAGGGCTAAATGTAAAAAAAAAAAAAAAAAAAAATTCTGAACAGGCACGCTCTTTATTGCAGAAGATACATGCAATATCTCTTCCGCAATATAATACATTTATCCGCCTGTTCGCAGTCCTCTGAGAAACATAGACAGAGCAGTGTAAGGATAAATTACTGAAACAGATCCAAAGGAGTGACATCATCCCGCACTATCCAATCAAAACAGCTGAAGACCAGCACCCAGAATAAACCAGGGAGAAGAGGCAGGCTCCAGCAAGGGACTTCAAGGCTGTCGGGCCATTAGCGATCAGGTGAGTATTCTTGTGAATAATTCCACTTTAAAAAGCAGTTACATACCCATTGCAAGTAGCCATTCTTTTTTTCTTCTATACTGCTCATGGAAATCTGTGATACCTTATGTTATTTTATTTTACAATAACTCCTTATGTCCCTTGAGTTTGTATTACAACAAGCAGTCCTTGTTTTCAGATGTGATTTACCTTCATTATTATGTAAAATCATGAAACACTTTCAAATGAGCCAAGTGAGACATCTGAAGTGATTATTTTTTTGGCTGTGTCTTGATTTTCAGGTGCAACATTATTATTCTTTACATATGGCTCTGTTTTTTCCAGGTATGACATTACCACTTTCCAAATACAAGCAATATAGTGGTAATACATTTAATCTTAAAGGAAACCTGTGCCAAAAGAAATACATGAGTTGTCATCTGACTTTTTTTTTTCACTGGCAGTATACTTTTTCTGAATCAGTAACTCAGAAGGTATTAATGTCAAAGATAGAACCAAACAACAAGCAGCTTCAAAAATTGTTAGCAGTGGCAGCCTGAATATTATGACTGCCTTTTTTTATTGTGTGTGTATTTTTGTTAGTGGGAGTGGTGGCATTGCTTTATGGCATGCCTTAACTACTTTAGGACCGCTCACTGTGCTGCTACTGTGGCACAGTGGCAGCCCTGGGTCCAGCGACGTAGGTCTACTCCTAGCTGTCTCGGCGGTGCGCGCGCCGCCGGAGGCTCACTCCCGCTGTGTTTAGACACAGCGGGAGCCGGGCCGGAGGAGGAGAGGCAGTGATCACTGCCTCTCTTCCCTGATTGTTGGGCAAAGTGTGGGAAAATCCGACCGCTTGTGTAAACAAAGCAGGTGGATCTTCTCTGTGACAGACAGGGAGAGATCACAGGATTCAGCATAGCTGAACCTGCGATCTCTGTCTGTGTCACAGAGCCTCCTCCCCCCACACATGTCAGTAAGCATGAGGCATAAATTTAACCCCTTGATCACCAACAGTGTTAACCCCTTCCCTGCCAGTGTCATTTAGGGGTCCGATCTGTCCGCCACAATAAAAATGACAAATCTTTCCCGTAGTTAGTATACGCGATAACTTTCAAAATCAAAATACGCTTATTGCGATTTTGTTACCAAAAATATTTAGCAGAAAACAAATTGGCTTAAAAAATTTTGATTTTTACATTTTTTGGGGGGGAATGTTATATATCAGAATGTGAAACATATTGTTTTTTTTTTTCAAAATTGTCGCTCTTTTTTTCAAAAATTTTAAATCGCACAGGTGATCAAATACCACCAAAAGAAAGCTCTATTTGTGGGGGGGAAAAAGGACAAAAATGTAATTTGGGTACAGTGTTGCACAACCGCGCAATTGTCTGTTAAAGTAACGCAGTGCTGAATCGCAAAATATGGCCTGGTCAGGAAGGGGGTAAAATCTTTCGGTCTTAAAGCGGATAAAAATACGCTCATTGAGAATTTTTTTGTGAAAGACATGTAGCTAAATACATTTTGGCCTAAATATATGACAAAAATTGAATATTTTGGATATTTTTTAACAGTCAAAGTAGAAAATGACAATTTTTTGCAAAATTTTTATTAATATCGCAAAAAATAAAAAGCGCAGAGGTGATCAAATACCACCAAAAGAAAGCTCTGTTTGAGGGAAAAAAGGACGTAAATTTTGTTTGAGTACAGCATTGCATGACCGCGCAATTGTCAGTTAAAGTCATGCAGTGCCAAGTTGAAAAAAATGGCCTGGTCATTGAGCAGCAAAATCTTCCGGGGCTAAAGTGGTTAATGTTTATTGCATTAAAGTAAAACTATGGCCTTTATTTAAAAGTATGTGCATTTCAAAGAAATGTGTATATACAGATTTTTTTTTAATTCCTCTGTAAAATCCTATAAATACCCGTTGAACCTGTGTAAGATCCTGGTACTTTCAGTACCTTTCTAGCCTCTTACTTCCGAATTGCGTTCCACCATTCAGGTAGGTGGAACGCATATAGCTGCATGTCTCTTTAACATCTGATGACGTCATCACTAGGCGCCAGTCTGAGCGGCTATTTCAACCGATGCTGTGCACTCACAAGGTGTTCGTGCAACCGCTCGTTATACATCCCTGTCTGACGCTGCCGAATCCTCCAGCTATCTTCCTATACCTGGATTGACCGGAGCCTCGCTACCTGATCCTTTACCTCGCTACCTGATCCTTTACCTCGCTTACCAGCTAGTGATAAGTACCCCGCAGGGGATCCCTTCCTATCAAGTCACATGCTATCTATTCTTGCATATTAAGAACTGTTGCTAAACTCTAGGATATATGCACTACAATATCTATCACCTGCATCGTTACCTAGATTGCTAGCTCTTGAGCCTACTACCACCTGTAACTTATATCCTTGCATTAACTTAGCATCTCCTGTACACTTCATCTGCTATCCCCTACCACCTGTTACTTGTACATGATTGCTAACCCTCCTGCATACTATCTATCAATATCTGCTATCGCTCCTGCAACATTACTACCTGAGTGCCTATCATTAATTGCTATCACTACTCAAGCCTATTCCTTCAGTATATCACCTCAATACTATTGCATAGATATCTATCACTCCAGCAACATCTTATCTGAGTGTTTGTGTATGTGCATACTGAAGCGGGCTGAGCCACTATGATGAGTCAGGAGAGTTGGATAAGGTGATTCAACACATCTCTACAAGACTACTGAGTGGAAATTCTGCAGCTGCAAATCCAGTTCACTAAATCAAACCCCAGAGCGTTACAACCTGCTAGTGAAGTCCACCGAATGAAGCTTCCTGTGATGGTGTGGCAACTATGCTGCATTGCTCCTGAATTCAGACCACTCTCATGTAAGCTCTTCCTGCTTGCACTACAGTGAGATGAAAAAATGTTACAGGAGGATTTAATATCAAAATTGATTCACAAGCTTGTAGCTAATCCTGCCAACTACTTTCTTGATTGACAAAATTGCCTCTATTTCTGAAACTCTTCTACTAAAGAGAGATAGTGGAGAATTGGGCTTATGCATCACATAGTAACTGGTTTTGGGATAAGAAATCTAAAAAGTCCAGATGACTGCACTCTGATTCAACTCGCATTTATTGGAATTATTAATTCCAATAAATGTGAGTTACATCGGAGTGCAGTCGTCCAGACATCTTCATTTTCTTGAGCGGTATCTCTTTATCGTTTGATTCTGAACTGGTTTTGGGACTTTTTAAAACTGTAACATAGGAGCTCATAGTTCTACTTTAGGCAACCCTTTAATGGGCTACCAATACACAAGATTGGACCAAAAAATCTTACCTGCACTTTATTTTGCAGTGCAGCACACCATGACTCACAATAGTGTGTAATAGTACATTGTGCAGCAACATTGGTTCATTGAAGCTTCATTGATTTAGATTAAAGAGGTTGTAAACTGATTTTTAATAGATTTTTAATTTTTTTTTGGGGGTGGGACCTGTGGGGTAAAGCCATAATGTGCTAGTATGCATCACATACTAGTACATTATGTTAAACGTACCTGAAAACTAAGCCCTCCCGCACCGAAAAGTCAGCGCTGCAGGCGCCTCCATCTCTACCCGTATTGCTTCCAGGTTCAGGGACTCCGGCTCTGTGACTGGCTGGAGCCGTGATGCCGTCACTCCCGCGCATGCGGGCGGGAGCCACTGTTCACGGCACAGGCCTCTGAAGGAACAGCATGAGTGGCCGTTCCTTCAGAGCGCATGCGCAGTGATGTCAATGGCTGCATGCAATGTATTATAGGCTTACCTATAGGTAAAAGCAAAGGAAGAAAGTGTACTTCCTCTTTAAATGGGTGCCATTCATAACTAAATGGCATCCCAATACAATGCACCACAATATATGCTTTGCCACGTGCTGCAGTAAGGTGCATTAAAACGTAAATGACCACAGTGCACATGTTTGTAGCCAGTCTCAGGACTTTCATACAGTGGAGAGTAGATACGGCTGTCTGCTCTCCACAGAACACATTCATAAAATGCAGAACATGGTGCAGAAGCTGTGGTGGAGGGTTCTCCCAGAACTTTTTTCCTTTTCTTCTCCATTTATTAAAATGAACAAGTCTTTACTTGCTTTGGGACACTGGAAAACAGCATATTTGTTCTCTATAAAGGTTCCAAAAGTTTCTTTGAAATACAGCAATATGTCCACAGTAAGTTGACACCGCTGCTATATAAATTTAACCCTAGACCCAGGTAGATATTTGATTCCAAAATCCTTGTGAAGTTTGGTATAAACTAGTGCTAACACATATACTTTAACCTGTTAGATACACTTTTTTCCTTGTGCTGAAGGCACTGCACTCTTCAGCACAAAGCTCAACATTTGACAGATCTTATTATACAGGGCAGCAGGATAGCAACATCTACATATAGGAAAGATGTGTGGGTGTATAAGCTATTCAGTCTCTCTGAAGCTGAGGAAGGGGAGATCATTAAACCGTTTGGACTGTACATTTTTCAGAAAATACAGAAAATGGAAAGTGTCAGCGCCAGCCACTCTCATATTTTCTGACAGGATTAATTGTTTTGCAGATAAAGTTAAAGTAATTGTAAATGGTCACCTTGTAAAACAACCCATTCCATTTAAAATAGAAATGAAAGGCAAAAAAATTGAGTATAGATGTAAAAAAACATTATAAATACATTTTTTTACTTTTTTTATAAGTGATCACCTCCCCTCTGTTCTCAGCTGCATAGGAGCTGGGGGAGGAGAAGCAGCAGCACACTGAGCCTCGCAGTGAATGGCTGTGCAGAGAGGACGTATCAGGACAAGTCTGATTATTGCAGGAGAGCAGGCTGAGTTCCCTGCACAGCTAGAAAACTGATCACAGTGTGCTCCCCCTGCTTAGTGTGGTCAGTTTTTAATGGGAAAGCAAGGGACTAGCAGGAACACCAGAGATTTCACACAAAGGAAAAAATACAAAGAGAACAGGATACTTTCTCATACAAGTACACGGTGCAGCGGGCATGTATCAGGAACATGAAGTGTTGGGGTAACAAACTCTTTAGCAAGCAATAGCTCTAATGATGTTTACTAACTGAAACAAGTAAACATTGACTGCCATTTTTATAGCCAGACATTCTTTTAATAAAGATGTCAGTGATCATAATAAATATATGTACTTGGCAAAGTTATGCTTCTAATCATGCCCCTTAAGTGCCATGTCATTTAAAAGTGTGGAAGATCGATGTGTCATGTAAGCACTAGCCTGTGTTTTTAGGTAAACCAGTTAACAGATTAAAAATGTTTACTTGTAGTTTGATAGCAGGCAACTACAGTATACTGTATGTGCTATAGAGGAACCTATGAGCTTTGCATTTGCTGCAAATTATTTTCACCCTTTCAGCTGAATATAAGTTTGGATCATCCTCCCCCAAGCTTTGACATTTCACATAGTTCAAAGCAGAATCAGATCACAGAATTAGAGAGAGATTGCTATACTTCATAGCTTATGGATATATATGAGTAGTGCAGCAATAAGTGTTGCGGAAGCATGCTCATAGACATAAGTGTTCTGTTTGCAGGAATCCACAAAAACAGTTAGGAAAATGTAATAAATGATACAAAGCGCTTTACAGCAACTGAAGTTGTCATAACATTGTTCGCAGTTGGTGTAGATCTTAGCTTAAGCTTGCCACAGAAAATGGGCAAATGTCTCCCAAGAAGGGATGATCTGCTTGCTCGCAGTACGGTTGGTACCAGCCACTGTTTCTCATTACATAGTTACATAGTTGGTGACGTTGAAAAAAAAACACCAGTCCATCCAGTTCAACCTATGATGTGTGTGTGTGTGTTTATGTCAATAGTATATCGTATACTCCTGTATGTTGTGGTCGTTAAGGAACCAATCTAATAGTTTTTTTTAAACTATCGATGCTCCCTGCTGATACCACTGCTTGTGGAAGAGAATTTCACATCCTTACCACTCTGACAGTAAAAACCCTCTTTGCAGTTTAAGGTTAAACGGCTTCTCTTACAATCTTAGTGAATAACTGCGTCTTTTTAAATTCCCTTTTACTGAAAAGTTTTTTGCCTATGCTAGGGTCACCAGTTCGGTATTTGTACATTTATGTCATATCCCCTCTCAAGCGTCTCTTCTCCAGAGAGAATTTGTTCAATGCTTGCAGTCTTTTCCCTTAGCTGAGATCCTCCAGTCCCTTTATTAGCATTGTTGCCCTTCTCTGGACTCTCTCCAGTTCCAGCACATCCTTCCTGAGGACCGGTGCCAAGAACTGGACGGCATACTCAAGATGCGGCCGGACCAGGGTCTTTTAGAGAGGGAGAATTATAATTTTTTTCTTTTTCTTGTGCACCTAAAGTATAACTAAACTTTTTTTTCTTTCTTTTAGTTTTGAATACAGTGAATAGAGTTGAGAGAGGTTAGATAGGTTTTTATTGCTGTTTGAGCGAAAGTGAAATATATTTCACATTTGGAATCGTCACCAGAACAGGAATAGAAGAGAAAATTCCTATAGGGTTGCCTGTTCCTGTGACCTTGTGACAACCTAAAATTTCCCCAACTTTTGGCTGTGGGTCAGGAGGTGAACGGAAATCTCCCCAATGGTACACAGGGGGCAAAAACAAAACTGACAGGAGTTATAACCTTTCCTTACTCTATCCAAAATGAAGAATTAAAAAAAAAATGTTTTGACTTTAGTTAAAAGAAGTTTCACTTACTTTTTTGTTTGTTCTTGTCCCATTTTTCTACATGGCTTCTAAGCTGAGCTAGCATAGTTGTCATTCCCCCAAAAACCACCACCACCACAGTTTGATCACACAGCAAGCAAGGAGAATCATAACTAATAAACCTTGATTGATGCCACTAATCTCCACCTCCATGGGCTTGCCAGAGACACAGTTAGAATGCAAGGAAAGGGGGTTTGTCAAGTCATTTCTTCCAGGCATGCACATAGCAGAACTTTGCTTATACCCCAGAGCACTGCCTGTGACTCAGGAATTTTCTAGGGGGAAAGTTGTCTGTTTTATTGATGTCATCATGCAACACTGATACGCCTATGCTCACTACATAAGGGGCCAGTAGTGTCAGCTGAGTTCTGTCACCGTTGTGCAGGAGTAAGGCTAGGTTCACAGCTATGCATTTCGGAAACATGCAAAATCGTATGCTTTTCCAACACACAAAGAAACATGCTGCCCTTTAGCAGATACACAGCGGTGCCATCAATTACACATTTTCACATGCCCCACCACGCAGTTCAGTGTGGCATATTTTTGAAAAAAAGTCCGGGACTTTTTTTCTGTTTTTCTCATGCATGAGGCAGCATACACTAAAATTATTAGGCTTCCCTACACATCCATGCTTGGCTGCACCTGTAGGTGTGGCCTAAGGCCCACAAATCATGTATCTTTATAGGGAAGAGCAGAGAACGGTAAAGGTAATCAATACATAAGGGATTTTCTTCTACAATCTGTTTCTGGTTCATTGAGAAAAAAAATTCAAGTTATTTGTACATGAATTTCCAGGCTCTGTATTTATTTTTAAATGATCACGAGAGTCCCCTTTTAACACCTTTCTCTTCTCTTTCAATTAAGAACAGGGATGAATCATTCAGGTCTTATAGAGAATTTCCAACAATTAAGAAGATCTCTCGTAACAATTGTGATCACTTCTGATGCTGGAAATTTGTATTATCTTAGGATTGCCCTAAGTGCCCCTTCCTTGCTAGAGCAGATTGCTAAAGGATATCATATGAGCCTTTTTATAATCAGTCTTAGTAGTATACCTGGCATTGCTAATCTATAAATCAAAATATTTTAGACTAAATATAGTATTTTTTGTTTGTACATTGGTAATATTGGTAATATTGGTAATATTTTATAAAGATGGAGAGTGGAGCACCTGATGCAAACTGATAACTGAAAGTGTCACTGTACCGTGCATTCTAACTGAAAATTTATGTGCAGGGCAGAGGGATGTTGGGCGCTTGTGCCAGAAGAAAAGGACCCCAGTATGAACAGCCAGGTGGTCAGGGGCTGCTGTAGACAAGGCTTCACAAATGATGCTATAGTTCAGGGCAGCTCTGGCAGGCAAAAAAACGGAAATCCTGCTGGCAACAAAGGAAAGAAACAGGCGCCTCTGAGTGTAGCAAAATTTTATTACATGACAAATTATAATAGTAACTCACATAGAGGTGTCCTTGAGTCCATGTTCCAAATCCTAGATCACTTCCTGTATGCAATCTTTCCACATCCCGACTGGCCCGCAGCCGGGTGATGACAGTACAGGAAGGATCGTGGAGCAGCTGGTTCAAGTGGAGGCAGCGGTGAACCGCAAGCTTTTCAGAAGTGACGTAATGCGTTTCGGAGCATGCGCAATCGGCTCCTTCATTAGATGTCTGATGAAGGAGCCGATTTTGCATGCTCTGAAACGCGTTACGTCACTTCCGGAGAGCTTGCGGTTCACCGCTGCCTCCACTTGAACCAGCTCCTCCACGGTCCTTCCTGTACTGTCATCACCCGGATGCGGGCCAGTCAGGATGTGAAAAGATTGCGTACAGGAAGTGATCTAGGATACGGAACATGGACTCAAGAACACCTCTATGTGAGTTACTATTATAATTTGTCATGTAATAAAATTGTTGCTACACTCAGCGGCGCCTGTTTCTTTCCTTTAAAAATGCATGTGCAAGTCTTCGTTTCCTCTCCTGACTGTCCAGTAAAGATCAATGATCTGTTGCTGGTAAATGGGTGGATGCAGGCTAAGTCAAAAAACAAAACAATATTGCAATATTGCACAAAAACATTTTTGGACGTGCTCCAGGCTTGCTGGCTCCTACTGTATAACAGTACTGACATCTAATTGAATGTAAGAGCTACTAAAATGGCATTTCAAAATGATAAGGTTGAATATATTTTAAAGTCTATCTCCAGCCAAACCTATTTATTTTGACCCCACGTTACATGTTACACCCTATTTATCCATGGAACATGTACCATGGTAAGAAAGGTAAAGTTAGCCTTAAGTATTAAAAACATGAAAGAAAGGTATACTAATGTATTTAAATTTTATTTTTTTTTTTATCAACAATAAAGGTCTGAAAGGAAGCACAGTTTGCATCACGTTTTTGCCACAAATGAACTCATAAAAGGAGTTTCAAAGCAGCAAAAACTAACTCCTTTGAATTTTTCCCTGACATGGCCCATCATTCTGTATCCAAAAGACATTAAAGACAACTAAAATGAGCATATTATATCTGCTGCATATAGTTACTGACTTCCTTAATTGTTTGATATGTTCAATAAATTAACTGACTTAAACTGCCAACAACAGTAATAAAGAAGACATCTGGGAGAACACTGTAAGCATTGTTAACTGTGCACATCTTTTTGGTACTATTTCACTAAATCTGTGGACATTTCAGCCAATATGCCAAAGGCTTTAAAGTACATCATAAGCTTCAAACGCAAAACTCTCTTCCTGAACACCAGCCAAAAGAAAGAATTTGTTACTCAGTGGAGTTTAACATGCCATATGCTGTAGCAAGACATCAATATACTATAAATCACTAGCTTGAGAAAAAAATGGAATAGCAGTGACCCACTTTAGGACAATGAGTCCTATTGGCAAATTGTTCACTTAATGCTGCCAGTCCAGGAAGTCACTTGAGAAATAAAATTCACTTAACTAAGCAGCATAGATGTGTAATTCATAAGAATGAAGAGTAGACAGTTTGAGTAGATAATGGAACTTACTTATTGCATTGTGCAAGAAGCACAGAGGTGATTCAGCCTGTAGACAGCAATTATAGTTCAGTTGGCATTGGTTTTTGTACATACTGCATGTTTTACTTGAACCATAAGCAGTAAAGTCCTGAAGCTGACTACACCACAAATGAGGAAATAGTGCACAGCCCATAAGATTTTTGTGACAAGCCCGCCATGTATAAGGTGTGAACAACATCCAAAGATAACCTTTAACACTGGCATATGGCCATAGATGGTTCATATTTAAGGCCATGGATGGCCCTGAAAACACCCCCTGATTCAACAAAAGACTATTTAAAACTCAACTGAGTGGGATGGAAAATATTTGACCAAACAGTGACTGCATTTTATCAGCTGCAGTGAGGCATAAATTAGTGACACAAAATCTCTTGTGTTTCTATTAAGTACATGATGCGTAGCCTAACAAATGTAATCACTCACTGCAACTCCTACTATATTTAGCTCAAGGTTCCTGGCCTAGGTGGTCCCACAAAATAAATTATTCCCACCAGCCTTATTTTCATTATTTTAAATTCAATTTTACATTTTTTGGTTTTCCCTTGCAGGGCTGTCCATTCACCACAATGCCTTCCTTATTTAATAGAAAGCTTTTGGGCATCTCCAAAGTAGCATATTACCAGCCGCCGATATATTTTTATACACATTTTCTTTACATAATTAAAAGTCTTTAAATACTTTTTATTTACATTTTATTTGTTCCATGCAAGGCCATATTTGCATTGCGGTCCCTGCCTGTGTTTGATTGATTTGGGCAGGGATAGAAATACAAATAAGGTAAAAATATTGGCAGCTGGGCAGGATGCAGCAAGGGGACCCATTTGGCTTTTGTGGGGTTGTCATATTTGCCACATTTAGTGGGAGGTTCATTTGTAATCCCTCTTCAGTCCTCACTGACCTTTTCCTCTGAGTCCTGTAAGTCATTCCCCAGAGACAAGAAGGGAAGAGCAGGGAGGAGCAAAAACTAAGCATAAAATCATATGGCTGGCCACCCTTCCCCAGAGTGAAGCCTTGAAACTCAAAGAAGCACTCGCCAACATCCCACTGTTTCAAGTAACAACCTTTCCAAGTGTGGTTTCCCTCCCACTAGTTGCTGAAAAAACACTCCCTCATCCAGCACCTAAATGTATCTTTGGCAAAGTTGCTTGAATCTTCACTTGCTTGCACACCAGCTGGTGAAAACAGCCCCATTCCTCCAGTTCCTAGCCTGGGTTGTCCAACATTAAAATATATCTACCTGGAAACACAATTTTTTACATGTTTTATTTTTGTTAAAAAAATGTTTTTAATGTTAATATTTTATTGTTTTTTTTTTTATCTTTTAAGACCATCTCTGCCCTGGAAGCAAACATAGGCACAGACTGCAAGACTGTAAAACAAATAAATAAACTACATAGTGTTGAGGGTGTACAATTGGTTGAAGATGGCCCAATATGTACTAAAAGTAATGGCTAGCCCTGTTTCAGGTGTCAAGCTAGAAAGGGGTTTTCAATGTGGAGGGAGGATTTGTGACTGAGAAGCTGACTTTTAATAAAATATTCCTACCTAGATTACAGTGGACTACAAATCATCCACATCAGAAGTTACCAATGAAGGGTGGCTTCACACTGCCCGCTGCACTTTTCCTACATCACAGCTAACAAGCGGTTTTCATCCCTGTGCCAAAATACGGCCCCCTTAAATCTAAAGGGGGCAGAAGCACCCTTTTTTGAAAGATAACCTGGCGTGTCTGAACTTTTGATCTTCTTGCTTCACATTCATGCCTGTTTTGTTTTGAAAATGTGGTGCCAGAGTTGCCATGACTCAAGGAGCCAAAAGAGCTGCCTGGTATTCACAAGTGCACTCTGGAAGGAGTAATGGACTTTGCTGCAATAAGGGGCATATTTATCAAGTGGTAAATGTGCATTTCACCAAACAATTACTGGCGGTAAAACAGCGGGTTGATTTACTAAAACTGGATAGTTCAAACTCTGGTGCAACTCTGCATAGAAACGAATCAACTTCCAGGTCTTCCAGTTGTAAAATAATATGATATTTCTAACACACAGCAGGAACATACATAGAATGACACCCCAAAACATATTCTGCTACTCTTTCTGATTATGGAAATAGCACACATGTGGGACTTTTTTACAGTGTTTTGACTGTACCATACACTGGGGTTGATTTACTAAAACTGCAAACTCTGGCGCAGCTCTGTAAAGAAAGAAACCAGCTTCCAGTTTTTTTTTTGTTTTGTCAAAGCTTAATTGAACAAGCTGAAGTTAGAAAAAAAAAAACCTGACTTTGTTCACTAGTGATGAGCCAAACACCCTTGGTTCAGGCTTGGGGTAAGTTTTGTGAAAGTTAACTCCCCTCTGAGCGATCATTGCAAGGTTTTTAACAAACTTTGTAGCAGATTCCTACCTTTTCTTGCACTGAAGAAATAGCTGATTTTATGGCCATGTCCTTTTTCAAACTGATTCTGAATGGAATTATAATTAAATAATCAGCTGATGCACTCCCAGTGTTCAAATGAGCAAAGCTGCAGGGTCTCCATTAGAAGTATGCCTAACTTAGTGGAGAATTATAAGAAAATCAGTGATGCAGGAAGTTACATTTTCTGGGGGCATTCTGTACACCAACAGCAAATTTTACAGAAAACTACAATGGCTGCAGATAAGGTAATTTTTAATAGCATTAAAGGAGAAGTAGGGTCAAAGTTATTTTGAGACAAACAAAAATAAAAATTCCCAGTTCAATTTGCTAACCAGTTTGCTTACCAACTAAATTAACCTGTCTAACAGTTTGCGTCAAAACAGGGGTTTAGTTAGCACACATTTGCAAACGCATGTGTAAGCTGCAGGGCCACTCCACAGCACCCTGTATTACCTGCAGTCCTAACTCTAGTAAATTTATGAGAGTCTTCACAGTGGAAGCATATGCAAGCTAATGGATAGATAGGGGGCAGGGGAGCCTGGAGGTGGCTCATCCCTCCTAAAGGTACTTGGGGGCATAATGGAAGCCCAGCCAATGGTATTACAGCAAAGGCATCCAGTATGTCCACTCACCAGTATACATTAACAACAAAGAAAATGGCCTTTGCCTCCACCTATAACTGGCCTTCATAGCAAAGAACACATGGAAGGGCAACAGACATGAGACAAACAAAAATAAAAATTCCCAGTTCAATAACCAGTTTGCTTACTAACCAAATTAACCTGTCTAACAGTTTGCGTCAAAACAGGGGTTTAGTTAGCACACATTTGCAAACGCATGTGTAAGCTGCAGGGCCACTCTACGGCACCCTGTATTACCTGCAGTCCTAACTCTAGTAACTTTATGAGAGTCTTCACAGTGGAAGCACATTCAAGCTAATGGATAGATAGGGGGCAGGTGAGCCTGGAGTTGGCCCATCCCTCCTAAAGGTACTTTCTTTGTTCTTCAAAGTTATTTTGACCCTACTTCTCCTGTGGGTCATAGTGCACCTAGTTCTGCTCTCCTGTGACCCGTATTCAGCCGACAGCAGGCTAAAATATGTCACTCAGCAAGTCCAGGCTATTTAACCCCTAGACATCGGCCACATATATGCGGCCCTGTTAAAACACCTTATTGAGCTGTGAGCACCCTCCTTGCACTCTTCCAGCATGGTAGCTGGCGCATACCAGAAAGCTCCCGATGCATACTAGCAATCGGGAGCTTTCTGATCATGTGAGCACTGTAACAGCCAATCACGGGGGTCACATGATCAGAAACCCCGCCTGGCCTCCCGGCATCTAAAACCCCTTAAAGGGCTGGGAGGCGCCGACATCAAAGAGTTAATTTTGAAATCCATCAAGATGCCTGAGTGGCAACCTGGCTCAGGCTCTGTGGAGATCCTGACTTAAATATCTGCATCCACTCATATGCCTGAGTGGAAGCTGATTAAGCCCCTAAGCATGCCAATGAGAGCTTGAGCCAGCCACTCCCACCCCTGCATAGCCTGGCACTCCAGGAGGGGCAGAGCAGAGACCCGGTGACTGACAATCGCTAGCTCTCTCTCTTTTCAATGAAGACCAAGAGCTGAGCGATTAGCAGTCTGATCACCCAGATAAACAATGCCTCAGTGTGTCTCTTGTCCTTACGAAGCTATGTATGATGTAGCAAATCGCATTGATGTCACAGACACTTCATTGATGCCCGGGACTCCCTGAACCATGTCTCTAGTATGGAGAATGCGTAGCGTGCAGAGTGCAGTAGGAACGTGAGAAACACACTGAGGCATTGTTTGTCCGGGGGAGACTGGATGGGTGACCCCAATACAGTGCGATCTAACTTATAAACCAGCATCTCGAGACAATAATACCGCTGGATTACCGATCACTTAAAATTGGTTTTCATCTACTGCGGATGTTCAAGCAGGTATTATGAATCGTAAACTGTCATTATAATGGAGCATAGGTAATCAGGAGATTATGAAGACAGGGTAAGCCGAGCTCGCTCCTATTTAACACTGTACATAGCATGTCAGCCTCATTGATGTAAAAGCAGACTGTTTATGAGGAGATCAACAATATTTCAACTACATCATCCATCCAGAATATATTATCATGACTATCCCTTTGCCAATTAACTAACTAAATACTATAAATTAATTTCATAAGCATTACTATGGTTTCAATTTAGAGGCACATATTAATAGTTATTGATTCCCGTTATCATTGCCGTGATATTTATAGGGAGAGTTCCTCCCAACAGATTGAGCAAAACACTGCACAGATCAAGGCAGGATAGTGTGTCCGGACGCAATATATGACTGTCTTTAAGTTTTTAATGGTAGGTGTTTTTAGGGGAATTATTTTTGCAGTGCACCACTTGAGTGGTTTTGACTGATTGTACTTTTAAAACATGTCCTCAATAAAATATTGAATTAATATCCCTCCTGTCCAATGTTCTTGCCTAAATAACTGCTTGGTTTCTAACTCCTTCCTGTATTACCCATCCTTTTTTCATACCCTGTATGCATTTGGTTAGACAGCAAGACACCTGATGGTGAGTAAGACTTAGGAAGTTGAGTGCTTACACATTATACCCCAATCCCTCAATTTTTTTGTATTCAAAGCTTTATTACAGGGAGGTGGCAAACTCATTTCAGGGAGATGGCATGGATTCCTTTCCCATATCATCGCTATTTGTGGACTTTGTGTGTGTCATTTGAATTTGATGTTTGGATTCACTTTATTGTTTATACAGCGCAACACTTTTTATAATTGTTTTTGTTGTTTTTTGATTGTGATGTATATCTCACTTTAGTGGTGCAGCTTTTGAATTTACTATTTATTTTCATATCACAAGCGCAGTGTTGTTTTGTTGACACATAGATATTAATAGGGAACGCCAGAGATAAAGAAAAAATGGTGTGGGGTTCCCCCTAAACATAAGAGGTCTGGTATAGATAGGGGCTGGTATTGATAAGGGTCCTGCTCATCCCTCCCCTTTCCTGGCCATCCAGTATGCTCAGAGAAGGTCCAGTATAAATTTTGGGGGACTCCCACACCAAATTTGAAGAGGCAAACTAAGGCTGTTGCTTTATGTGTCAAAACCAGTCCTTTAGTTGAAAGTGTCTGTTTTTTTCTTTTTTTTGTATATATTTTACCTACAAGAGAAAGGAGTGTGTATTTACAAAAGTGTGACATAAGAATAAATCTATAGGACTCACTGATATTCAAACAATGCATCTGTTATTGAAATTTCAGAAAATAGTACGCCATCCAGGACAGCTGGATTTTTGCAACAGGCTATACAGCAAATTACTCCATAAAGCAAAATGTAAATGTCACATTAAACTTACCTCTTACACACCGTAGTTGATTATAAGTTATTTTGCTACTTAGGAATAGGACATGACTGATATATATTGACGAGAGGCACCTGCTTCAAGCACTGCATCAGGGCACAGTTTACCCAGGGAAAATGGCCCTCCTGTTGTAATATACAAAGCTTGTCTGTAAGTTTGACAGATGGGTCCCTCTGTGTATCTGAAATAGGTAACAGCAGCTCCCATGTAAATGAAGCCCACAGATATTAAAAATAACATCGTTACTGTGCATTTTTGTTAAAGGGAGTATGAAGGAAGCTTGTAAGCAATGGCTATGGATAAATCTCAACTACATTATTACAATGTTTTTTGCTTAATGCAGTGGTTCTCAACTCCTGTTTTAGGACCATCTAATAGGCCACATTTGCAAAATAACTGAAATAAATCACAGGTGATATCAATTTCTGCTCAGTGATTGCAGTATTCTAGTCTTCATCTCCCCAAGGTAATATTTAAAATCTGGCCTGTTAGTGGTTCCTGAGGACAGGAGTTGAGAACCACTGGCTTAGTGCTTATGTGCAAATTGTTTGCTCTGTATATAATGCCAATTCTAGAAAATCTGCTAATGTGAAAGCTTCTTTTTCTCTTAGCAATTTTTTTGTCTGATTTGTAGTGTTTGCATGTAAATTTCCTGTTTTTGTTATGACACATTAAAAAAACACATATTTTTTAAAAAAATATTTCTTTGTTAAAAACCCAACTCCAAGCACAAAAACGTAATTAGGCCACACATTCCATTGCTTCAAATTCAACCATGCAAGCTTTCTTCTACATTACAAATCTGTTATTGTATACACCAGGACTAGTACCCAGTGCAATATGTAATTGTGAATCTAGGTAAGTATTTGAGGCTTCCAGATTAGGCTTTTTACATTGCTGCAGCACTTAGCTACAGGGGGCAAGAGGCGTTTATGTAGGAGGGGGGAGTGCAGTCAGAGTCCCGCTTTAGGCTGAAGAATATTAATAAAAAAATGCACCTTTGCTACAAAATATAACTTGGAGTTTGATATACCAGGATCAATGAAAGCAAAGCCCCAATGCTCCATGCAATATAACAACTAGCTATTTTAGTTTATGTGTACAAACTTTACATTACCAATAAACTCACATGGGTATTTATCCACTGTTCATCCAGATTCACCCTTTTCCTGAACTATACTCATGCTGATTGACATATGGTTATTAGATTTTATTCCAATAACCATGAAGAAGGGTGGGTAGCCTACAGAAACCAATCACAGATCAGTGCTCTATGAGTTCAAAAGGGCATAGGTCTGATTAGCTGTAGTTGGTTGCTGCATGGCTTTGCTGGGTGCATTGTGTTCACATTAACCCTGAGTTGAACATTCATGCTATTTGTGTTTACAGTTTACAGATAGTAAAGTTAGTAACACAGATTGATGAAAAAAACGACATCAGCATGTCAGATTTCTTCTTACTTTTATACCTAATTAAGTAAGGTGGTGCAAACAGCAGTAATTTATAATAAACAAATACATTTTATGTTTTATCAGATTTGTTGAAAAGCTGCTGCAGATTTGACTCTTACCAGGCAAGATGTTGCTGAACACATGGCTAGCCCTTCTTGTTTTATCAAGAAAAATAATACATTAGGAATAACACTGCCATGACACTACTACCCAGTGACAGAAATAATAATTACAGTATATGATATAGGAATGATAGTTGCACCCACAGTATGTCTGTATAAACTGCATATATAAAAACAAATTCAGTCTAAATCCACTTTTTTGAAGTGTAACTCACTGATCTGGTCATCCTTGCTGCTGGATACCTACATTTGGTATTTCTTACAGATCCAATTTTTGGATTGAACTATGATAGGTCAGGCAATAGTGGGGAGGGTAGTGGAGACTAACTATACTTAAGAATCAATTATTGCATACTAGTGGTTGCCATCCCAAAAATGTAATTAGAGCCATACCAAACGAGTATGCCATACCAGCTGCTGACAAGGCCTGTGCTTGAAATTACACTGGAAGAGATAACATTAAAGGTACAGCTCACCTCTAGTCCATTCACCTTGTGTTCAATCAAGCCCTGAGAAAGGGGTTATTTTTGGACCCCCCAAAAATGCTGGATACTCTTTGGACTGCCCCCTGACTTTTACTGGAATTAAGTTGTTTCTGCACCTCTGCAGTGTTTTTGCACTTCATTTTCCATTTTTATTGATATGACATGACCTGTATACAATTAATATTTATGTATGCATTTTTATATACAGTGAATCCTTATTTTCAGCAAGGTTGATTAATTTGCCTATAAGTGACACTGACCAATCATGACTGTTTTGTACTGTAAATAGGTACCTACCCTTCACTGTATCCATACCTCTATAACTAAGTACTACATTAGGGCAAAACATGTCAGATGAGGATCTAAAATCTGTCAGATGGTATTGCTCCAAGGCAAATAAAGCTTGCTGGAAATGTGATAATTAGGAGCTTACTTCTTTAGATCGTGCTAGCCATTGCTTACCCAAAGTTTGCTAAAGAATCTGCTAAAAGGGTTAAACATTCTTTACTATCAATTCCGTAGCATGCCTCTCAGCCCTAAACAAGAGATGAATGTGGGAGTACCCATGTCGTTGTGCTATATACAACTAGGAGTTTACAATGACCTAAGGTGCGACTCCTGGTAACATCACACCTTACTGCATCACTATATAGATACTATTCAGTTGTGGGCGGAGACCGAGAAGGAGAACCTCCCCCTTTTCCATCTACTACCCAAAACCCCATCTGCTACTCACTTTCCCCTTACTTAACCCCTTTCTTTTCTGCCCCTTCTCTTTTACAGCAGTATATTATTAACTACATTTTTTTTCTCAAACAGCGCTCTGTATTAATGACTGCTGGCTATAGGGGCCGCTTGTCAAAATATTACACTTATCATACAATTTTCTATACTCCCAAATAGCTATAAGGTTTTACGTATGATATATTCCAGTATCAGACAGAAGTTTTGTTACTACTTCATTCACTGACAATTGTTTATTTCAACCTAATCGAATTATAGACATTTCTAGAAACTCGTCTTATTCTCCGTACCCAGATTCGAATATCTCAATGGCTTTCTTTCCTGACTTACTTCTTGTGTAAATGTTGTACTATGAATAACAAAATATTATATTTACATTTATATCCTTGTGTGATAACACTGTACACTATCATACACCTTTCAATGAAAACAATTTTGGGGAAAAATAAATAAACTGATCTAAAATTGTCTCCCTTAGTCAGAGACATCATAAATGTAATATTTTACTTTATACACTTAGCAGTTCCAGTTTCCTTTTCAGGAACCATCATCTATTTGTTAAAGATGGTTTTGAAAGTGTCTTTTTTTATTGGAAACACTGTAAAAGTGCAAAATACATATTGTTTACATTTAAGAAGAAAGAAAAATATGCAAAAAAACATGTGCGATGGGAATGTATTGGTTTTATTACATTTTATTCTGGGTTTATATATATCAGCTCTTGTTTGCTTTATTTATATCACTTATTGGTTTAAAGCTCAACATTAACACATAGAGAATGTACAAACCTTATACATACTGTGGATTGACCTTGATTGGAATTCTGGGCAGCCACCACAATGCTTCCCCACTAGTATACGGTAGCTAATGCAATTTTTCATTTCACTTTAATTCAATAATTAATCATGAGAATACTGAAGATAGCGTGATTAGTGCATTATACTTGATAAAGCAGCACTAAAGGTTGATTTTTTCCCTCTAAAATAAAAAAAAATGATATACTTACCTGCTCTGGGCAATAGTATCTGGGGTCCCCTGTTGATACTCTCCACTCTGCCTCTTTTGTGTGTGCCACCATAGCAAGCTGCTTGCTTTAGTGGCACATGTGCAGGGAGACACTCCTGAGCCAGGCTGTGTGTGTCCCTAGACACATGCTGCGGCTCAGCTCCGCCCCCTCTCTTCTCATTGGATTTGATTGACCACAGCAGGCTCTGTGAGAGCAGGGAGAGAAAACACCAGTGTTGCTGCAGACAGGCAGAGTGCTAGATTGAGGGATTAAGAGATGTCTCAGGTAAGTATTCAGGGAAAAGGGAAAGAAAAGGTAGTGGACAGGTTTTTTTTTTTTCTTTTAAAGCTTAATGCAGATAATGGACTTAAGACTTTAGGACTATAGAACTACTTTAAATGTATTGCTTTTAAACTAGCACATTTCTAGTAATAGATTATCTGTTAGCTTGCCAGATGTGTTACTTGGACAACAGTTACTCAAACAATATATACGTGAACAGAATGTATGACCATAATTATTTGCCTTTTTACAGTCATAGATCAAAATCTTCTGGGTGGCCTCCACCTACTGGGACCTGGAGTTTGCCACAGGGACCCCCTTATGGATGGGAGATGGCGACAAACAGAGATGGAAGAGACTTCTTCATCAGGTAATAATTATGACTATTAAGTATTTACTAAGCCTGGCATAGTTCTAAAAATCTAATTTTTATTTTTGGTTACCCCAAGGAAAAGAGAACCCTGGATATAGAATGATTGTAAAACAAATTAAATACATGATATTTGGACACCCAATTGATCTAACAGAAAAACATAGGGAGAACCTCATTAATAGTTTGCACAGATGGACCTTGCTAAGGCCAGGGAGATTTTGGTAGCTGATAGAATCAGGTCCATCTTTTAGCTGTAAATCTCCCTAGCTTTATGGTGAGATATAGCACTGTGATAACAGAGTCAGCTCTGACAAGGTAGCTTGTTTAATATGTGAAAATGTTGCAGCACAGATTCTAAATTTGTTGTGGCTTTGTCTCAAGTTTTAGCGCCTGGTTGGTTATACACTATATTACCAAAAGTATTGAGACGCCTGCCTTTACAAGCAAATGATTTTAATGGCATCCCAGTCTTAGTCCGTAGGATTCAATATTGAGTTGGCCCACCCTTTACAGTTCTAACAACTTCAACTCTTTTGGGAAGGCTGTCCACAAGGTTTAGGAGTGTGTCTATGGGAATGTTTGACCATTCTTCCAGAAGTGCATTTGTGAGGTCAGGCACTGATGTTGGACCAGAAAGCCTGGCTTGCAGTCTCCGCTCTAATTAACCCCAAAGGTGTTCTAATTCATCTCAAAGTGTTGAGGTTAGGACTCTGTGCTGGCCAGTCAAGTTCCTCCACCCCAAACTCGCTCATCCATGTCTTTATTGACTTTGCTTTGTGCACTGGGGTGCAGTCATATTGGAACAGGAAGAGGCAATCCCCAAACTGTTCCCACAAAGTTGGAAGCATGAAATTGTCCAAAATGTATTGGTATGTGGATGCCCTAAGAGTTCCCTTCATTGGAAGTAAGGGGCCAAGCCAAACCCCTGAAAAATAACCCCACACCATAATTCCCCCTCCACCAAATGATTTGGACCAGTGCACAAAGCAAGGTCTATAAAGACATGGATGAGCAAGTTTGGGGTGGAGTAACATGACTAACCTGCACAGATCCTGACTTCAACTCGATAGAACACCTTTGGGATGAATTTGAGCAAAGACTGCGTGCCAGGCCCTCTAATCTAGCATCAGTGCCTGACCTCACAAATGCCCTTCTGGAGGAATGGTTAAACATTCCCATAGACACACTCCTAAACCTTGTGGACAGCCTTCTCAGAAGAGTTGAAGGTGTGACAGCTGCAAAAGGGTGGGCCAACTCAGTATTGAACCCTACAGACTGAGACCGGGATGCCTTTAAAGTTCATGGGTGTGTAAAGGCAGGCATCCCAATACTTCTGGTAATATAGTGGGTGTTGGCATAGGTGTCACAAAATGTGGCAAATCCATTAGTAATTATGTTTTACTGTCAGTTGCAGACAATTGGCGCTACAATAGTTAAGTCTGGAGCATTTCATTTAAACTGATTTTGCAACTATAATATTTTTCGTAACGTAATACAGATTTAAACTAAAACAATATTGGAATCCATAATAGCTGCAAAAGATCCTTTTCTACTGCAAGCCATATTCTCCATGATTACTTCTGGTTCTCTTAACTGTTGTAGAAGAATGAAAAGAAACAGAATTACATGGGATACTTGATAAAAATTTGGTGAGCACAGATTTCCTGCTGACTGGTTCAGTTTTCCATCCAGACATTGTTTGAAATTTTTATGATCCTGGAATGTAAATGCTGGTGATGTTGGAACAACTTTGGGCTGTGTCAATGAGCTAGCTTTTGACATCCTACTTTAGGCTGCGTTTGTATTCCAATAGTCTTGTATGGGGAGAGAAGCAGTTCTCACGCTTCAAAGGGTCAATGCGCATGGGCTTAACGCTAAACATTCCAATAATGAGAAGTGATGCAGGAAGCATAGAGAAAGAGAAAGTTACACAAACAAACCTCAGGGAGTACATTCCTTCTGCCTTCCTAATGATCATTCATGAAGATTTGAGTGCTAATGTTGAATTACGTAGAATAAGTTAGACTAAATGGCCTTTCTGACTTCAGCAGTTGTTGTGTTTGCTGGACAGCATTATTAGCTTATTGAAAGCTTTTGTTTGTTTCCTGGGTTGTCTATTTAAAGGTTTTGGATTTCGGCAATATCTGGCATTCAAATAGTTATATCAGATAGTTACAGTAGATAGATATGCGATTTGATAGTTTAGAGCTCTAGAAAACCTTTTGAGAGATTGTTAATGTAGGTAGATGATTCCTAAGAGTAATTGCGCCAACATCCCTGATATGTATACAAAGAGTTATTTGGTTCCTCAGGCCAGTAAGTGGGACTTTAAGGCAATAAAGAAAACGTATCAGCATAAAAGCGATTTTAGATTTTATCGTAAAAGATACATGAATTACAACATGTTAGCTTCATAAATTATATAGTGCAGGGTGGGTGAGAGACCCATCCGTGATGGTGCAAGAAGATAAAGAAGTGACACTGTGGGTATTGGTGACTTTAGAAACACAAAAATCCTGCCATCCGTCGGTATTGGATATTGCAGGGAGCGTCTCAATTCCCCAACGCGTTTCGGCTTGCCTAAAGCGGCTATGCCTTTTTCAAGGTATCACCATATCTAGAATGATATTTAGACATTGTAAGTGTCATTATGCACTAAATACTTAGTTTGTATAATCTAGGTTGAATAAATAGCTTACATTTTGTTTTTTGTATATACAGTTTCTCGGTCGTTGTTAGTGGAACATGCCCCTCTTTTTCCCAAGATAGTCACAAGATCCCCATAAAGGAAAGGAGTAACAGTGATGCAGGCACTAAAAAGACCAAATTGCTGTTTCATAAATATCCATGACATATATTAATTCTTAACCACTTAGAGTTCTCTAAGTGGTTAAGAATTAATATATGTCATGGATATTTATGAAACAGCAATTTGGTCTTTTTAGTGCCTGCATCACTGTTACTCCTTTCCTTTATGGGGATCTTGTGACTATCTTGGGAAAAAGAGGGGCATGTTCCACTAACAACGACCGAGAAACTGTATATACAAAAAACAAAATGTAAGCTATTTATTCAACCTAGATTATACAAACTAAGTATTTAGTGCATAATGACACTTACAATGTCTAAATATCATTCTAGATATGGTGATACCTTGAAAAAGGCATAGCCGCTTTAGGCAAGCCGAAACGCGTTGGGGAATTGAGACGCTCCCTGCAATATCCAATACCGACGGATGGCAGGATTTTTGTGTTTCTAAAGTCACCAATACCCACAGTGTCACTTCTTTATCTTCTTGCACCATCACGGATGGGTCTCTCACCCACCCTGCACTATATAATTTATGAAGCTAACATGTTGTAATTCATGTATCTTTTACGATAAAATCTAAAATCGCTTTTATGCTGATACGTTTTCTTTATTGCCTTAAAGTCCCACTTACTGGCCTGAGGAACCAAATAACTCTTTGTATACAGTAGATAGATAGTTGTTTTGAGATAGTTGAGTACAATCTATATATTAAATGTGATGAAGAAAAACATGGGGAAGTTTATTTACTAAAGGTTTACTGTGCTCTGCAAGTGCACTTCAAGTGCATTTACTCTAGCTCTAAAGGGGAAGCTCTGCTGTTTTATATCATCCAATCATGTACAAGCAAAAAGCAAAAATGCATTTTTTTTATTTTCCTTGCATGTGATTGAGTATTCTTTGCAAAGTGAAACGTTACCTCATTTACTAAGCTCTTGAACAAGTGCACAATGTGTCAAAATGTATTGTATAATGTTAAAGCACAAAAAAGATTGACAGAAAATGCACTCTTTAGTGTATCCAAAAGAGTAAAATCCACAAAAGTCGAGGTTAAGACATGTAAACATTAGGTTTTACATACTGGTACAAACATTTATTCAAATCAAATTAATAGAGATTAATTGAACCAGAGAAGAACACTGAAACTGTCCATAAATTGATGAATGACCCAAATATGGAGAGTATTGGTAAAACTGTATACACCCTGGCAAAAGACCTGCATCTCCATTTCAAGTGTACAGATGGCGCATTAGGAATCTTGAACACCTTGCAGAATTGGATACACATTCTGACCTTTGGGACTGTTTATCAGCAAAATATATTCTGTTCAAGGAATACAATAGCATGGACATGGAACTGCCATTATCTTCTGAAAGAAAAGCAATAGCAGATAAACACACACCAATTATACAGCTATATCGGATATTGAAAAGTTTGTTACTTTCAGTTAATGAAAATGTTTTCAAAACTTTATTTACTCAGCAGCATTAGAAAATACATTTTTATTCAATACGTGTTATATTCATTATGATATACAGTAGGTTAAAGTGTTCATTTTTTGGAGAGGTTATTATTAATGATAGCACAGTTTTATGGTGTCTTTTGGAATGTGTAGTGTTATGTTCCATTTTAAAAGTCAATGTTCTTAAATGGACTGTAAGTATCTTTAAAGAGGTTGCATAATCTCCATGGTTTTGGTCGGTAGTTGTCTGCATAATATTAGTTAGTTAAAAACTCAAAGTTCCATTGGCACTATGGAAATGTACATTTTAAAAGCAGTTGAGAACAGTTTTAAAAAATAATATTTTTGACATATTTCAAAAATTATCTTTGGTTAAACTTTTTTAAGCATTTTCCCTATTTATTGCTTGAATACATGGTAGAACTTTTCCAACATCAATAAAAATAAATGTAATCTTTATATGTGTAGTGATAATTTAAATGCCTTTATTAATCATTTTCATTTATTCACAACCTGGCTGCCAAACACAGGCCAGGGAGAAAAGGTTAAGCCTCCTAAATAGTACTTTAGCAAAAATATTTTCTTTGTTTTGGACATAGAAAGGTGTGTTGGACCCTTTTTGGGAGTTTTACTTTTGTCTGTCTTAAGTGGACATATATTACCTTTCAGATATGGAATGGATGAGGGGAAATTCCCCACTCTATTCAAATTACCAAAACAGTTTTTGTCAGTGTATAAAACTATGATGAAGGTGGACTTTAACCCCCAAGCCATAAAATAGATTGAATAGCACAACCTTTATCCTGGCCAGAGTACACAGGGAGAGTAAGAAACTCTCCCCACCCCTTTCCATTTTTACTCCCTGACACATCACTGAGGTCTAAACTATATGAGGTATAATCTCTAGTATGCAGAATAATATATAAAGTGTACAGGAGTAAAAGGAGCACACTTTTAGAAAGATGCTCCAGTGACAAATTTTTCATCAGACAAGAAGTAACTGAAGTTCTCCAACAGCAACACAAACATAAAAAAATATGCTTTTATAAGTTGGGTGGGAGAATGATAGAACCCCTGTCGGCTTATTTATTGTTCCCTTTTTCCCTACTGCCTATTTTCCCTCACTTCTATAGCTGGTAAAAGGTTTTCCCCAAAGTTGTATTAGGCATTTACTATACAGGAATACAGTACCCTCAGGTAGGAGGTTCTTCAGAAAGTGTGTTCTTACATCCCCAAAATGTTGGGCTTTTCCTCTTTTCTCTTTTCACCATGGTCTGGCTCAACTATCCTTTTCATTAATCTGTTCTTGGTACTGTATTCCTGTATGTATTTCTGAACATCAGCTGCTATATGATTTAGGTGATGCTCACTGTACCTACTGTATATACATGCATGTATTAGTTTTGGGGGTTAGATTTAACAGTGGAATGAATACCTATGCTGTATTATGCTTGATGTGATATGACATACTTGGATATTTGTACCCATTGTATAACTGTATGTATATGCCTAATACAACATATATGCAGTATTTGTGTTATGTAGTGTGCTTACTCCATATATTTAAATGTATTGTACAGACTAATTCACTGTGGAGGGGTTTAAGCACCCCTAAAAAATAATATATTGTTGGTTGCTAAATGATGTAGCTGATAGTGATGCGCAGACCTTTATTGCTATTTAAAAGGTTCTCCCGAAAACAGAAAAATAAAAAAAATCTCTTTAATGGAACCTCAGATAGCAGTGACAGGCCTCTACTCCAAAAGGTTTTGGTTTTGGATACAACTCTTGCACTGGTCATAGTAAAGTCCAGAATTTCTCACCCAAGATTTATATTAAAAGATTTCAGAAAGTGCATTGGATAGTCTATCACATTGTAGATTTTACAGAAAAGGGTAAGGGTCTGCAATGATATTTGCTCAAATACTTGATTGTTGATGTTGAAGACATTGTTGGCATGGGTGGCATTGCTTTTTGTAATTGTTTGACTGGTACATTATTCCTAAATGCATACAATGAGAACATTACAGCAAGAGTTAAAACCATTATTTACCTATTAACATCTTATGTTACTTGAAAAAAAATATATTTATTCATTATATGCTTTAAATATAGTATATGTGAAAATGCATTATTTGTATGTGAAAATGCATTTATTTGTATGTGCTTTTTTGTTACTCTGCACTAGCATTAGGCTCACACTCCATGAATCGGGTTTCAGTATGTGCTGTTATCTTATATCATGAAGCAAACAGCCAAATTTCACATGGAAGTATGGCAAAGTCAGTATAATAAGGCAATATGTTGTTGTAATCTAAATGTAGTCTTTCCACCTACGTATACAAGATAAAAAAAAAAAAAAAAAAAAAAGACTCCAATGACATATTTGTTATTGTTACGGTCTTGTCATTTTCAGTTTATTTTCTTAAATACCAAGCCAAGTTGTTTGGTTGAACTTTGATCATTTTAGGTTGGATGAAAATTAGATGTGGAATAAATAATATGTTTCATGCATATTTATTTCTGCTATTTCTTCTTTATAAGTCCCAAATATACAGTATCTCACAACAGTAAATACATCCCTCACATGTTGTAAATATTTGATTATATCTTTTCATGTGACAACACTGAAGAAATGACACTTTGCTACAATGTAAAGTAGTGAGTGTACAGCTTGTATAACGGTGTAAATTTGTTGTCCCCTCAAAATAACTCAACACACAGCCATTAATGTCTACACCACTGGCAACAAAAATGAGTACACCCCTGAATAAAAATGTCCAAATTGGGCCCAATTAGCGATTTTATCTCCCCGGTGTCATGTGAATTGTTAGTGTTACAAGGTCTCAGGTGTGAAGGGGGAGCAGGTGTGCTAAATTTGGTGTTATGGCTCTCACTTTCTCATACTGGTCACTGGAAGTTCAACATGGCACCTCATGGCAAAGAACTCTCTGTGGATCTGAAAAAAAGAATTATTGCTCTACATAAAGATGGCCTAGGCTATAAGAAGGAGTTGAGTGCAAGTGCTCAGCGTCCGATCCAGAGGTTGTCTTTGGGAAATAGACATATGAGTGCTGCAAGCATTGCTGCAGAGGTTGAAGGGGTGGAGGGTCAGCCTGTCAGTGCTCAGACCATACGCCACACACTGCATCAAATTGGTCTGCATGACTGTTGTCCCACAAACAGTTTGCTGAAGACAAGCAGACTAAGGACATGAATCACTGGAACCATGTTCTGTGGTCTGATGAGACCAAGATAGGCTTATTTGGTTCAGATGGTGTCAAGCATGTGTGGTGGCAGACAGGTGAGGAGTACAAAGTCAAGTGTGTCTTGCCTACAATCAAGCATGGTGGTGGGAGTGTCATGGTCTGGCACTGCATGAGTGCTGCCAGCACTGGGGAGCTACAGTTCATTGAGGGAACCATGAATGCCAATATGTAATGTGACATACTGAAGCAGAGCATGATCCCCTCCCTTCGGAAACTGGGCCACAGGGCAGTATTCTAACATGATAACGACCCCAAAGACACCTTCAAGACGACCATTGCCTTGCTAAAGAAGCTGAGGGTAAAGGTGATGGACTGGCCAATCATGTCTCCAGACCTAAACCCTATTGAGCATCTGTGGGGCATCCTCAAATGAAATATGGAGGATCGCAAGGTCTCTAACATCTGCCAGCTCCGTGATGTCATCAGAGGAGTGGAAGAGGACTCCAGTGGCAACCTGTGACGTTCTGGTGAATTCCATGCGCAAGAGGGTTAAGGCAGTGCTGGAAATTAATGGTCACATTATTTTGGCCACACAAAATATTAACACTTTGGGCCCAATTTGAATATTTTCAACATTTTCACTTAGGGGTGTACTCAGTTTTGTTGCCAGTGGTTTAGACATTAATGGCTGTGTGTTGAGTTATTTTGACAGCAAATTTACACTGTTATACAAGCTGTACACTCACTACTTTACATTGTAGCAAAGTGTCATTTCTTCAGTGTTGTCACATGAAAAGATATAATTTACAAAAATGTGAGGGGTGTACTCACTTTTGTGAGACACTGTATGTCATGGTAGACAAGTGGGTTGATCAAATGTACTACTGCTGCTGCTGTGCATTAAAAGCCAGCAAAGGGCTTTCTGATAAAAGTGACTGGGCAGCTCTACAGCCACCTGATCACTTTTATGGGGCTCTTAAAGGGGGGCCTCCTCCCCCGACGGCAGTACCCGGGGGGGTTCTTGGGCTTTCCTGTCCCACAGGGGAGCCTGAAACCATGGGAAACAGCTTCCCCAGGGGAATGCAGGAGGAGCTCAGGGAACATCCATACTCCATTCCCTCCTGCAGCTATGATCGTCAGCAAAGTGTATTACTTCACTTGATAAGTCACAGCTCTCGTTAGGCTGCAGTAGCCTAGGATGCACTATTTAAACACAATCTGTGTTTGAATAGTTGCAATGGAGAGCAAGGAAAATATTGGAGGTCTAATAGACCACAAATGTCTCTATACAGAGTACCTGTCACCTGTCCATGCTAATATCTAGGGATCTTGTTAGCCCCCTTGTGATGGCAATAAAGTAAAAAAAAAAAAAAAATAGGTGTAAAAAAACAGAAAATTGATAAAATAAATAAAACTACTGAAACAAAAATTAAATCACACATAAAAAGCACAGCATAGGGTGAGCACATGCATGTAACATCAATTGCGCCACACATGTGAGGTATCATCGCGAACACCAAGTGAAAGCAATAATTCTAGGGCTATAGTTCATGGTTTACTCTAAACTAGTGACATGTAAAGCCTTTTAAAGTGTCGCCTACAAAGAATTTTGGGTTCCATCATTTTTTGCAATTCCACAGACATGCACAATTTTAAGACTTGACATTTTTGGTATCTATTTAATTTACGTAACCCCATCTTTTATATTTTTCCAACAATTTGGTATAACATTGTGTTTTGTTTGCATGAAAATAAATGTTACTGTATTTGTTCCTGAAAATATGAGTTTGATAAATAACAAACATAAGAAAAATTGCATCTGCCACCATTTAATTCTCCAATGTCTCTGCTTTCACCAAAATGTATACTTTTTTCTCTATAGAAATTTCTTAGCAAAAATGCAGATTTTAACATTGCAGATTTTAAAAAAAAGAAGAAATTGCTCCAGTAGAAAAGTGGTTAAAGTGCATTGAGCTTCCAGTCATGCAAAGATTGTATGGAATTAAATTGCCACTCTTTTTTTTTTTTTTTTGATGATTTAACCTAATATTTTCACTGTTGCATCCTATTACTTAGGAGCTAAGCAATCCTGGTGTCCAAAAGGACAGTGCTTCTAACCTTAGTCTTTGTTAGTGCTAAGTTTTTTTAAGCCTTTAAACATATGCTTCTAAGAAAAAGCCAAAAGGTGAAAAAAAAAACATTTTATGTAACCTATTTATCTTCTACATTTTTATGTTTCCATATTATACCAGCATAATCAAAGAGTACCGAGGAAATACTACATTAAGAATATGATTGAACTGTGCAAAGATATATATTTTACTTTGAAAATCATTTCAAAACTGGATTTATTTTAGCAATATTATATTTAATATATCAACATGGAACTTTAGGTACAAACTGTACTTAAACAGTATTTTTAAAGGTTTTGGTTAAGTCACCTTCAAACTGAAAATCAATTTTACATGCCTTCAATGAACCTCAAACTGGAGCTCTCCTTCTCTAAATCCTAAAAAAGTCTTAACATGAAAAACATGATTACATTGCTTACTTTAAAATGTATCTAGAGCCATTTTTCCATTTAGGATAAGGCAGGGAACCTTTGTCAAGTGTTTAAATTATTAACACAAAAGTCCCAAGTGTCCATACATTCTCGCAAACATGCATTTTAGTAGTGGTGCTATATGTCCTTCCAACCATGTCAACCATTTTTCTTCCTCTGCGTTTATAATTCTCCATAATATACTTCCTTCACGTGCATATATCCCTTTACCAACATTTGTATGCTCTCACCTTATGTTAAGATTTCACAAGTAGGTCTCATGCACTTGGTTCTTTAAGTAGGGTCTCCTATGCCACAGATTGAATGCCCTTCTCCAGCTCATTGATGCTCAATGTCCATGATCTGCATACCTTAGGTGGATGCTGGTAAAACACTCAATATAAAGAGGAAAATATAGCGCTCTTCGTATAAAATCCACTATTTTTATTAAAAAAACATATATACTCAACTTTTTGGGTGCACACTACTGGTGCATACAGTATACAGGAATATATTGGTGAAACCAACCAGCAAAATGGCTGACTGTACACTTCCTTTTTTTGTAGTGTGACGTCACCGGCTCCTCCCAATGCCACTGTATAAGTATGTTATGTGGTCAGCAAACGGTTAATTATAGCAGAATCTCAGCTTAAAGGAGAAGTGCTGTAAAGTTAAATGGCTTGGAATATGGCTTTTTTTTTGCAAGTTCTAAAAACAAAAGCATAAAAACAATTCAAAATATTGTTTAAAAAATGTTTATAATCCTGGGCAAAAAACATTATCATTGCCTTTACTATCCAATAAAATACACACATCTGGTGTGAACAAGCCCTTAAAGTGTATTGAAACCCTCATCCTGTAAAACTCATTTCGTTTAGAATTGTGTATAGATATTATAAATACCTAATCATATTCCCTCTGTTCTCTGCTGGCTGCATAAGAGCTGAAGGAGGAGAAACAGCAGAACACTGTGAATGGCTGTGGAGGGGGGGGGGGGGTGTCAGGACAAGCTTGATCATTGGCTCCCAGTATTGTAGATACAAAACAAAGAAAGGGCGCACCAGCCTAGCGCATTATCCTCAGCGAGTTTATTATATCAAGATAAAAATCAGCTACTCACAAACATTCGTGAAATTCAAGCACATCAATTCCATAAAGCCGCCTCATTGCAGAAATACGATCTCTCGTGAAAGCAGAGGGCTGACGCGTTTCAAGGCCGTGCCTCTTCCTCAGAGCCTCGAAACGCGTCAGCCCTCTGCTTTCACGAGAGATCGTATTTCTGCAATGAGGCGGCTCTATGGAATTGATGTGCTTGAATTTCACGAATGTTTGTGAGTAGCTGATTTTTATCTTGATATAATAAACTCGCTGAGGATAATGCGCTAGGCTGGTGCGCCCTTTCTTTGTTTTGTATCTACAGTGTCTGATCGACCGCCCCGGTCGTAAGGGGCAGCAAAGCCTAGCCATAATGGATGCCAAGTATTAGTACGAGTTCCAGGATTGAGGCAGCCTGAGGACCAGGTTCTGAGCGCAGGAGTGGGGTGCTGAATAGCACTTATCTTTTCTGGAATAAGCTCCCAGTATAGCTAGGAAACTGACCACAGTGTGTTCTGCTTAGTGTGGTCAGTTTTTATTGGTAAAGCAGAGGAACACCAGGGATTTTACACAAAATAAGCAATATGAAGAGAACAGAATATATTTTCATATAAGCATATAGTATAGCAAGCACACATCAAGAATATGAAATGTTGGATTTACCTATTTTTTAATGATTGCTTAAATCATGGCAAATTAAGTTCATGTTCACACCATCTAGGTTGAGCTGGACTTGAATAAATTAAAGCAGACTCAATGCAATGGCACATAGAAAACATTTTTTTCTATGTACCTTGCTCACACTAGAATTCTGCTTTGAGGTCATTTGCCATGTATTACACAAAAATGAAGACATACAGTATTTTTACGCAGCACAACTCACTGTTTCATCCTGCAATGCACTGCAGTCCACAGGCTTGAAGAACATGTCATTTCTCATTAAAATAGTAAAAAAAAAATATATATTTAATCAGTGCTCTGCATTGTAATACCACCCCTCACTGCCCCTATACATTAGTGTGAAACAGTCCTAAAACTCAGTAGATAGCATTATCCAGAAAAACTACCTTTTATGATTATTAATTCGAAATCGATGCATGGAATAACATTTTATCTCTGTTGCCATAGTTGCAAGTTTGCTATTTTCTCTTTGGAACAAGCAAGCTTCTCTTCATGGTAGCAATTAATTCTGTAAAGAAAAACCTTTTCACATGAAATTTAACCAGAGTAAACAGGTACTAAGTATAGTAAAATGCATGCTGTCAACCTGAAATTAGGAGGCTGATGGTATTTGAGGACTGCGTCACCTTATTTGCTAGAGAGTTGATGAATTTCTAATTACAAGGCAGTTGTAAAGGTTTTGATTAATTTTATCTTAAACATCGATAGGTTTTTAAGCTAAATGTTTATTTTTCCTTAACTATTTGTATCAATGTTTCTCTTTATACTATTAACATTGAATCGGTGGTGCACTCAAAACACAAGATTTACACAGCATTGCGGAGAAAGTAACTGAAAGTCTGAGAGAAAGAGGAGGGATGGGTTATAAGTAGGGTTGAGCGGACACCTAGATGTCCGTGTTCGACGGGTTCGGCCGAACTTTAAAAAAAAGTCCGGGTCCGTGTCCCGGACTTTTACCGAACTTTTCTCGGACACCGAACCCCATTGAAGTCAATGGGGACACGAACTTTAAGGCACTAAAATGGCTCTAAAACACCAAAGGAAAGGGCTAGAGTGCTGCAAATGGCAGCAAAACGTAATTAAGAGCATGGCAAGTGCTCTGCAAACAAATGTGGATAGGGAAATAACTTAAAACAACAAAAAAAAACAGAAAAATAAAACAATGTTCTTCCTTATCTCTGAAGGACGAGGCCCATATGGAGTAGGAGGGAGGTTGAGGTGGTGGTGGATGTGGCGGTGACATAGGCATGCGCACAGGGTGTGCCGGGTGTGCCTGGGCACACCCTAATCACCTAGGGCACATAGCATTGCCAGTGAGGAGATGGGAAAGATCTCCCTCAGACCTGCTCTGCTCTATTTCTCTTTGCCTACAGGTACATGGCCCCGATACATTACTCTCCCTGCTGGCAAACACATGCATGTGTATTTCAACTTTGGGGTGCACACCTTAATGCAATAGGCTGCGCACACCTATGGGCGGTGTAGGTGGAAGCGGCGGTGGAGGAGGACCAGGGCCGGATTAAGAGCATCATGGGCTTGGTGCTGAGGATTTTGAAGGGCCTTAAGGGCCGTGCCTTGCCATGCACCCAGAGGAGGAAGGGTGCAGCCATGCATGCCTAATTCAACATGGGATGCTGTCTCTGAAGCCCATAAACACATCCATGCATCGGCAACTGTCCCTCCTTGTCCGGCCTTCGCGCTGTGTGGGGAGGTTCTGAGGGTGCTGCCTGGGGAAGCGAGCATAGAAGCCAGACTTCTGTGTTTACAAGTGACAGAAGAGCGGTAACAGTGAATATGGCCAACCCGGGGCCTATATAAAAGGTAGGGGCCTGGAGCTGCAGCTCCAATAGCCCCTACGTTAATCTGGCCCTGAGGAGGAGGACGAGGTAGCCAACACTGCTTCTTTTCACAAATTTTAAATGAGGGTACACCCCAAAAGAGTGAGAAAGAGCAAAAATGGAACAATGGGTGGGTAAGGTCGGTATCCATTGCTATTCTGCACAAGGTACGGAAAAGTCCCGTGGGATCCATGCCTGGTTCATTTTAATGAACGTGAGCTTGTCCACATTGTCTCTGGACAGGCGGCTGCGCTTGTCTGTTATAACGCCCCCAGCCGTGCTAAATACCCGTTCAGATAATACACAGGCTGCAGGGCACGCCAGCACCTCCAAGGCGTAAAGGGCAAGCTCAGGCCATGTGCCCAATTTGGAGACCCAGAAGTTGGGCACATGGCCCTCATTCACTACATGTAGGCGTGTGCACACATACTGCTCCACCATGTTGGTAAAATGCTGCCTCCTGCTAAGACGTTCCATCTGAGCTGCTGGTGCTGCTGTTTGTTGTGGCGTGCTGACAAAGCTTTTCCACATTTTGGCCATGCTAACCCTGCCTTCTGAGGTGCTGGCGGTGCCCTGGTTGCGTTGGCGACCTCCTCCTCCTCCTCCTCCTCCTCTGCCTTGTGCTTCCACTGCGGCCCCGCTGTCAGATGGGAATGCCAGCAGCATGGCGTCTACCAGCGTGCGCTTGTACTCGCGCATCTTGCGATCGCGCTCCAGTGAGTGAATTAAGGATGGTACGTTGTCCTTGTAATGGGGATCCAGCAGCGTGGCCACCCAGTAATCAGCACAAGTTAGAATGTGGGCAACTCGGCGGTCGTTGTGGAGACACTGCAGCATGTAATCGCTCATGTGTGCCAGGCTGCCCAGAGGCAACGAAAGGCTGTCCTCTGTGGGAGGTGTATCGTCCGTGTCCTCTGTATCCCCCCAGCCACGCACCAGTGATGGCCATGAGCTGGCCTGGGTGCCACCCTGCTGTGAACATGGTTCCATCTCCTCCTCCAGCTCCTCCTCCTCCTCATCCTCCTCATCCTCCAGAACTGTGCCCCTGCTGGACAGTTGTGTCCCTGGCGTTTGTGTGTGCAGGAACCCACCCTCGGAGCCCCTTGTGAATGACTGCCCTGAAAGCCTTGGAAATGTTACCTCTTCATCCTCCTCCTCCTCCTCATCCTGTGCCACATCCTCTTCCATCATCGCCCAAATTGTTTTTTCAAGGAGGCATAGAAGTGGGATAGTTAAGCTGAGAACGGCGTCATTGCCACTGGCCATGTTGGTGGAGTACTCAAAACAGCGCAACAAGGCACACAGGTCTCGCATGGAGGCCCAGTTATTGGTGGTGAAGTGGTGCTGTTCCGCAGAGCGACTCACGCGTGCGTGCTGCAGCTGAAACTCCACTATGGCCTGCTGCTGCTCGCACAGTCTTTCCAGCATGTGCAAGGTGGAGTTCCACCTTGTGGGCACGTCACATATGAGGCGGTGAGCGGGAAGGCCGAAGTTACGCTGCAGCGCTGCCAGGCGAGCAGCAGCAGGGTGAGAACGCCGAAAGTGCGCACAAACGGCCCGCACTTTCTGCAGCAGCTCTGACATATCGGGGTAGTTTTTAAGGAACCTCTGCACCACCAAATTCAGCACATGCGCCAGGCAAGGGATGTGCGTCAAACTGGCTAGGCCCAGAGCTGCTATGAGATTTCGCCCAGGCCGGGCTTGAGGCTCGCTGGCAGCAACCACTCATTTGTCTGCTGTTCCATGCTCCTCCACAACTCCTGCGCGGTGTGTGGTTTGTCCCCCAAACAGGCAAGTTGTAAAACTGCCTGCTGTCGTTTACCCCTGGCCGTGCTGAAGTTGGTGGTGAAGGTGTTACGCTGTCCGGATGAGGAGGCGGTAGAGGATGAGGAAGCGGAGTAGAAGGAGTTAGGAACAGGAGGCAAACTGAAGCGCCCTGCAATCCTCGGTGGTGGAAGGACATGCGCCAGATTGCTATCCGCCTCAGGCCCATCCGCCACTGCATTTACCCAGTGTGCCGTTAGGGAGATATAACGCCCCTGACCGTGCTTACTGGTCCACGTATCGGTAGTTAGGTGGACCTTGGCACAGATGGCGTTGCGCAGTGCACACCTGATTTTTTCCCCCACTTGGTTGTGCAGGGAAAGGATGGCTTGCCTGGAAAAGTAGTGGCGGCTGGGCACGACGTACTGTGGGACAGCCACCGACATAAGGTTTTTAAAACTGTGCGTCTCCACCAGACGGAATGACAGCATTTCAAAGGCCAATAATTTTGAAATGCTGGCATTCAGGGCCAGGGATCGCGGGTGGGTAGGGGGGTACTTCCTCTTCCTCTCAATTGTTTGGGAGATGGAAAGCTGAACGCTTCCACGGGACATTGTGAAGATGGTTGTTGGTGACCCAGGTGGTGGTGTTGCTGACAGATCGTCTGTTTGCGGGGTGGCAGGTGCCGGTATCACTACAGATGTGGCTGGAGCGGCCGAGACTGCAGCAGAAGAGGAAGCAGGATGAGCCAGAGACGTTTCTTGGTTTTGAAGGTGTGTACTCCACTGCAGCTCGTGCTTTGCACTTAGATGCCTGATCATGCAGGTTGTGCTCAGGTTGAGAAGGTTTATGCCTCGCTTCAAGCTCTGATTGCACAGGGTGCAAACCACTCGTGTCCTGTCATCAGCACATTTTCTAAAGAACTTCCACGCTAGAGAACTCCTTTGAGCTGACTTTGGTGCGCTCGTTCCCTTGCTGCGTTGGGCAGTAGCGGGCGTAGTGTCTAGGGCATGGCCGCTCCGCTTCTGCACCCTGCTCCCTCTTCTGCTGTGCTGGTGGCTCTGTGCGACCACCGCCTCTTCCTCCAAACTACTCAGGTCACCTGCATGACGTTCATTCCATGTGGGGTCGAGGACCTCATCGTCCTCCACATCATCTTCCACCCAGTCTTCACCCCTGCCCTCCTTGTCGGTCTCCACAATGCTGAACACCGCAGCAGTTGGCACCTGCGTTTCGTCATCATCGGAGACGTGCTGCGATGATCCTTGCATGTACTCATCTTGAGAAATAAGTGGCTGGGCATCGCTGCACTCAATCTCTTCCACTTCTGGGGCAGGGCTAGGTGGATGGCCCTGGGAAACCCTGCTGACAGAGTCATCAAAAAGAAGAAGAGACTGCTGTATGGCTTGGGGCTCAGACTGCTTGCCTGATTTGCAAGGGGGTGAGGTGAAAGACGGTTGGACATCGGCTGCAGGTGCCAACTGTGACCTTTCTGCAGTAGACTGGGTGGGAGACAATGTGAAGGAACTGGAGGCACTGTCAGCAGCAAACCAATCTACTATCGCCTCCACTTGTTCTGGCCTCATCACTTCTAGGGGCGTATGATGCCCTACCAAATGCTGATGCAGGTTCTGTCGCCTACTCACACTTGAGGAAGGTGTTTCACGTGTGCGTGTAGCTGGCACAGATCGACCACGTCCTCTCCTTGCAACAGGAGCTCTACCAGCAGCACCACGACCCAGGCCACGGCCCTTATTTGACGGTCTCCTCATATTTCTGTAATTTAAGATCTTGCCCTAGAAAGGTTTTTATTGAATAGCGGAATAGGAAATATGATCCAAAAAAGTGTATTTATCTTGCACGTACAAAACCACACTAGGCCCCAATTACTATTGTTTCTACCCCTAAAAGGATGGATGAGGAGTAGGAGGAGTATGGAACAGACAGCACCCTCAAATCTTCAGAAGTATGAGATGAACCTCAAAAACTTGGAAAGGTGGATCTCACACGTACCGACACAGACTATCCCGCAATTCAATTGATCCTCAAAGGTTTTTATTGAATAGCGGAATAGGAAATATGATCAAAAAGAAAGTGTATGTATCTCACACGTACACCACCACACTAGGCCCCAATTACTATTGTTTGTACCCCTAAAAGGATGGTTGAGCAGTAGGAGGAGGAGTATGGAACAGGCAGCACCCTCAAATCTTCAGAAGTATGAGATGAACCCCAAAAACTTGGAAAGGTGGATCTCACACGTACCGACACAGACTATCACGCAATTTAATTGATCCCCAAAGGTTTTAATTGAATAACGGAATAGAAAATATGATCAAAAAGAAAGTGTATGTATCTCACACGTACACCACCACACTAGGCCCCAATTACTATTGTTTGTACCCCTAAAAGGATGGTTGAGCAGTAGGAGGAGGAGTATGGAACAGGCAGCACCCTCAAATCTTCAGAAGTATGAGATGAACCCCAAAAACTTGGAAAGGTGGATCTCACACGTACCAACACAGACTATCACGCAATTTAATTGATCCCCAAAGGATTTAATTGAATAGCGGAATAGAAAATATGATCAAAAAGAAAGTGTATGTATCTCACACGTACACCACCACACTAGGCCCCAATTACTATTGTTTGTACCCCTAAAAGGATGGTTGAGCAGTAGGAGGAGGAGTATGGAACAGGCAGCACCCTCAAATCTTCAGAAGTATGAGATGAACCCCAAAAACTTGGAAAGGTGGATCTCACACGTACCGACACAGACTATCACGCAATTTAATTGATCCCCAAAGGATTTAATTGAATAGCGGAATAGAAAATATGATCAAAAAGAAAGTGTATGTATCTCACACGTACACCACCACACTAGGCCCCAATTACTATTGTTTGTACCCCTAAAAGGATGGTTGAGCAGTAGGAGGAGGAGTATGGAACAGGCAGCACCCTCAAATGTTCAGAAGTATGAGATTGTGTTCACTGTACCCCACAAAGATTGTGTTCACTGCACCCCACAAAGATTGTGTTCACTGCACCCCACAAAGGATTTTGTTCACTGCACCCCAAAAAGATTGTGTTCACTGCACCCCAAAATGGATTTTGTTCACTGCACCCCAAAAAGGATGTTGTTCACTGCACCCCAAAAAGATTGTGTTCACTGCACCCCACAAAGATTGTGTTCACTGCACCCCACAAAGGATTTTGTTCACTGCACCCCAAAAAGATTGTGTTCACTGCACCCCAAAAAGGATGTTGTTCACTGCACCCCAAAAAGGATTTTGTTCACTGCACCCCAAAAAGATTTTGTTCACTGCACCCCAAAAAGGACGTTGTTCACTGCACCCCAAAAAGATTGTGTTCACTGCAGCCCAAAAAGATTGTGTTCACTGCAGCTCACACACAGAAAAATGGATGTGGATCACTGACACCTGCCTATCTCCTATCCCACACCACACAGCTCCCCCATGTTGGTAAAAAGATTGTGTTCACTGCACCCTAAAAGGATTTTGTTCACTGCACCCCAAAAAGGATGTTGTTCACTGCACCCCAAAAAGGATTTTGTTCACTGCACCCCAAAAAGGATGTTGTTCACTGCACCCCAAAAAGGATTTTGTTCACTGCACCCCACAAAGATTGTGTTCACTGCACCCCACAAAGATTGTGTTCACTGCACCCCACAAAGGATTTTGTTCACTGCACCCCAAAAAGGATTTTGTTCACTGCATCCCAAAAAGGATGTTGTTCACTGCACCCCAAAAAGATTGTGTTCACTGTACCCCACAAAGATTGTGTTCACTGCACCCCACAAAGGATTTTGTTCACTGCACCCCAAAAAGATTGTGTTCACTGCACCCCAAAAAGGATGTTGTTCACTGCACCCCAAAAAGGATTTTGTTCACTGCACCCCAAAAAGATTTTGTTCACTGCACCCCAAAAAGGACGTTGTTCACTGCACCCCAAAAATATTGTGTTCACTGCAGCCCGAAAAGATTGTGTTCACTGCAGCTCACACACAGAAAAATGGATGTGGATCACTGACACCTGCCTATCTCCTATCCCACACCACACAGCTCCACCATGTTGGTAAAAAGATTGTGTTCACTGCACCCTAAAAGGATTTTGTTCACTGCGTCCCAAAAAGGATGTTGTTCACTGCACCCCAAAAAGGATTTTGTTCACTGCACCCCAAAAAGGATGTTGTTCACTGCACCCCAAAAAGGATTTTGTTCACTGCACCCCAAAAAGATTGTGTTCACTGCACCCCACAAAGATTGTGTTCACTGCACCCCACAAAGGATTTTGTTCACTGCACCCCAAAAAGGATTTTGTTCACTGCATCCCAAAAAGGATGTTGTTCACTGCACCCCACAAAGATTGTGTTCACTGCACCCCACAAAGGATTTTGTTCACTGCACCCCAAAAAGATTGTGTTCACTGCACCCCAAAAAGGATGTTGTTCACTGCACCCCAAAAATGATTTTGTTCACTGCACCCCAAAAAGATTTTGTTCACTGCACCCCAAAAAGGACGTTGTTCACTGCACCCCAAAAAGATTGTGTTCACTGCAGCCCAAAAAGATTGTGTTCACTGCAGCTCACACACAGAAAAATGGATGTGGATCACTGACACCTGCCTATCTCCTATCCCACACCACACAGCAATATCGATTGTAGTTTGTAGAACACAGTTTCCCTAAAATTCAGCAGCAGCAGCCTCTCCCTAACAGGATTGAGAAGAGATCGTAGATCAGGATTGAGTGCAGAGTCACCCCACCCCCCACACAGCAATATCGATTGTACTTTGTAGAAGACACTGACCCTATAATTCAGCAGACTCTATCCCTAAAATGCCTACAACTCGCCCTGCCTAAACACTCCGACCTGTCCCTCAATTCTATCCGGACACAAATGGTTTTTTCCTGCCTGTCTTTCCCTAATCAGCAGCCAGCACGTTGATGTGTGCTCTGTCCCTGATCTAAGCAGCAGAATGAAGACGCTGTGGCTGCCTGGAACTTATAAAGACTTGGTCACATGCTTCAGACGGCCAATCACAGCTACTGAGACATTTGCAGGCATGGCTGGGATGGCTTAAGGCACACCAGTTAAACGATTGTTGATTGGCTGTTGAAAGCCCGCCATGAAAAGAGCGCCAAAGCATGCAAAACCCGGAAATAAAACGACCGAACACGGATTTTTACCCGAACATACAGTAAAGTGTCCGTGTCCGTGTTCGGGTACAAAAAATCCAATTATTCGGTACGAACACGAATAATACAGTCCGTGTTCGCTCAACACTAGTTATAAGACATTTTTCTAATTCATGTAGCTGTGTGCATTCTGAGCTTACACCTCTAAGTCCTACAAAGAACAAGCTTGATTATTACATATAAAAAGCAGTCTAGAGCTCCAACTGCTGACTGGAATTCATAAATATGAAACGTTTATATATATATATATATATATATATATATAAATATATATTATATATATACAGTATCTCACAAAAGTGAGTACACCCCTCACATTTTTGCAAATATGTTATTTTATCTTTTCATTTGACAACACTGAAGAAATTACACTTGGCTACGATGTAGAGTAGTGAGTGTACAGCTTGTATAACAGTGTAAATTTGCTATCCCCTCAAAATAACTCAACACACAGCCATTAATGTCTAAACTGCTGGCAACAAAAGTTAGTACAAATGGCCGAAATGGGGTACAAAGTGTCAATATTTTATGCTGCCACCATTATTTTCCAGCACTGCCTTAACCCTCTAGGGCATGGAGTTCACCAGAGCATCACAGGTTGCCACTGGACTCCTCTTCCACTCCTCCATGACAACATAATAGAGCTGGTGGATGTTAGAGACCTTGCGTTCCTCCACCTTCCATGTGAGGATGCCCCACAGATGCTCAATAGCGTTTAGATCTGGAGACATGCTTGGCCAGTCCACCACCTTTACCCTCAGCTTCTTTAGCAAGGCAGTGGTCATCTTGGTGGTGTGTTTGGGGTCGTTATCATGTTGGAATACTGCCCTGCGGCCCAGTCTCCGAAGGGAGGGGATCATGCTCTGCTTCAGTATGTCACAGTACATGTTGACATTCATGATTCCCTCAATGAACTGTAGCTCCCCAGTGCTGGCAGCACTCATGCAGCCCCAGACCATGACACTCCCACCACAATGCCCAACTGTAGGCAAGACACACTTGTCTTTATACTCCTCACCTGGTTGCCTTCACAAACACTTGACACCATTTGAACCAGATAAGCTTATCTTGGTCTCATCAGACAATAGGACATGATTCCAGTAATCCATGTCCTTAGTCTGCTTGTCTTCAGCAAACTGTTTGCTTGCTTTGTTGTGCATCATCTTTAGAAGGGGCTTCCTTCTGGGACGGCAGCCATGCAGACCAATTTGATGCCTTGTACGGCGTATGGTCTGAGCACAGGTTTACCCCCCACCCCTTCAACCTCTTTAGCAATTCTGGCAGCACTCAAACGTCTATTTCTCAAAGATAACCTCTGGATATGTCGCTGAGCACGTACACTCAACTTCTTTGGTCCTGTTCTGAGTGGAACCTGTCCTGTTAAACAACTGTATGGTCTTGACCACTGTGCTGCAGCTCATGTTCAGGGTCTTGGCAAACTTCTAATAGCCTAGGCCATCTTTATGTAGAGCAATAATTCTTTTTTTCAGATCCTCAGAGAGTTCTTTGCCATGAGGGGCCATGTTGAACGTCCAGTGACAAGTATGAGAGAGTGAGAGCGATAACACCAAATTTACCACACCTTCTCCCCATTCACCCCTAAGACCTAGTAGCACTAACGAGTCACATGACACTGGGGAGGGAAAATGGCTAATTGGGTCCAATTTGGACATTTTCACTTAGGGATGTACTCACTTTTGTTGCCAACGGTTTAGAAATTAATGGCTGTGTGTTGAGTTTTTTTGAGGGGACAGCAAATTTACACTGTTATACAAAACATACTAAAACTCCTTATACATTCCCTTTATGTAAAGAAAAGTGTAAGTAGTTTTTTTTGTTAGATTTGGTGATTTACACATCTTATAGCGAACATGGCTTTGCCCATGCAGAGAACATTAACAATTGCACGTTATTAGCAGACCCTCTCTAGCACCACACACTTGCTTTCGTCCCCCACCGCTATGCTTGACTGTTGGAATCAAATTGACATAACCGTGCTTCTAGAAATGAAGATTATTATTATTATACAGGATTTATATATCACCAACAGTTTGCGCAGCACTTTACAACATTAGGGCAAACAGTAAGGTTACAATACAATTCAATTCAGGAATCATAGGGTCCTTCTCATGGAGATGCATGTAACTCATGCCTATTCCTCTCATGTGACAGCACTGTAGCCACTCAGGAGCCCAGCACTGCACCTTAGGGAAAGAGTCCTTAGCCCTGTGTAAGCTTCAAGTCAAGTTTAGAAGGGAGTGAAAAGATTGAAAGTATAAGCTGCCGGGGCCGGAAAAAAACCTGCCTGCTCAAAGCACAGGTTCACTTTAAAGGGTAAGTTCACTTTAAAAAAAAATAAAATAAATTAACTTATTTTTGCAGGTAAAAAATGTATTATTATTATTATATATTTTTTTTGAGCCTGTAAAGCAATGCACCAGTGATCAGCAGATTACTGGTGCCATGCAGGTCTCCTGCAGACAAGTCAGTGTATCTGTTTGCCTGTTCATCCCATACGGGCAAGCAGATACACTAACAAGAAGAATCAATGAACTACCAAGGCACTCCACAGCACCATGGTAGTTCACTGAGAACTACAAGCTGACATCTGCAAAGGATGTTGGGACTTGTAGTATATTCACACACAGAGCTCTGTGCATAAATGATGCGTCCTTTTAGGCAGAGCCCAGCACAGCCACCCTGATTTAAAAAAACTGACAGCTAGTACAGGGAACATCTCCCCATACTACTGCCACGGGGGAGGGGGGGGGGATCAGGTGGTGGCTACAGCATTTGGAGCATGTTACATGTTCCACCCTAAAAACATGAACCTATCCTGTAAAGCGAGTGTAAATGTTTAATTTTTCTTTAAATAAAAAATATGTCATACTTAGACCCCTTTCAAACAAGCGGACCGATTGGGTCCACCTGTCAGTTTTCAGAGGCATGGAGGAGCTCAGCTATGAGGAAAGATTACATCAACTGAATTCACCTTAAAGCCATCACAGAGGAAAAGGGGGTACTCTTTATGTCTGGAGGAAAAGAGATTTAATCTCCAAACACTGAAAGGCTTCTTCACAGTAAGAGTGGTGAAAATGTGGAATAGACTCCCCCAAAAGCTGGTTCTGGCCAACTCAGTAGTGTTTTTAAAAAGGCTTGGATTTTTTTCCCCCACTTGAGTAAATTAGTTCATGCTTTTTTTGTGAGGGGGGGTGGATTGCCTTCCTTTGGGTTAACTGTGGGTATGGGATAGTGTATATAGAGATTTTCTATTTGTGTGTGTGTGTGCTTTTCCTGTGTTGGTTGATCTGGATGGACTTTTTTCAAACAGATTAACTATGTAACTATGAAATCTATGGGCAGCCTGGTTGTACTGAAGTCAATCTATCAATCGACTCAAGTACAACCAGCCTGATGCGTTTTTTTTTTTTTTTTTTTGTCCGATCACTAACAGCCGCTATAGCTGCCAGCAGTGATCATTGTATACTGACGACTGGGAAACCAGAATACAATAACTCATGCATCAATTTTCATGCAATGGTGTCCATAGGGATTTACAGTATGTGTATAGACAAAACCTAGTAAAGTAGAGAAAGATTAGAACCTCTGTGAATTTTTTTTTTCTGTTTCCATCCCCACTGGGAAAACTCCCCAATGAGACAAAACAACAAAAAATAAACTGGCTTGGGGTTTTAGACTTACCTACTCTATCCAAAACTAAATTACCAAATTGGTTATACATACTCTTGCTCCATGAATCGGTGTAATCAGCATCTCAGAAAGATTTCTGCTGTCCTGCACAATAAATTACAGAAGATCAGATCTTTTTGAGTGCAGTATCTTCTTTGTATAATGTAATAGCAAATGGCTGACAAAATCAAATCAAGCCAATTGATTTGTTTTTCATGTGAAAGGTCAAACAGGGGATGTCTGGAGTGATTGGGGAGTGTCTGCAGGCATTGATCATCACATCATACTGTACATCCTATTGTGTACAATCTATTTTTCTCTACATTTCCCTCCTGCTTTCATTGTATTTTTGAGCACAGTGTAGAAACCCTCCAGCACTATTAGCATATATTGATGGTGGAAGGATAGAACTCCTGTCTAGGTTTATCATATGCATATAATTCAGCACTGGACGGTGCAGCAGACTAGCTGTAGGGTATTTTTCTTCAGACAAGACCTCAGCTCCAAGGGATTCTGTCATTGTGTAGATGTATCTTACAAAACTCGGCTTACATAACCTCTCGTTATGGAATTTCTCAGGATGCCTCAGAATATACCCACATGTTGGTAAAATGTTGTTTCTTAAGCTGCAGATGTTCATTGATACAAAATGCTTTTTTGACAGAAATTGAATCTTCTTTGCATCAGTCAGTGTGAGACCAGCATAAATAATATGTGTATGATTATCTGCTTTCCGTAATTCGTAAAGTCATGGACAGTTTTGGGAATACCAAAGTGTTTATTACATTACAAATATCACTGCACATGATCCTGCCCTAATCACATCTAAATTTGAACTAAAATCAAATTTAGGCTAACTAGGTCCTGTCACGTATCAATCTGAAATCCATTTCTTCACAGACTTGCCTATTAGCAGACTATTGCATACAGTTTATTAAAACTAAATAAATTGTTCTTTTATATGTGCAGCACATAACCTAGACCTTCATCCATTAAAAGCTTTGGCCATATAAATATGCATATACGATGGCAGAGTGAAGGTTATGTTAATTCCACAGAGACATCTACAAATTTATTTCCAGCCAAAAGGTCGGCAAAGCATTAGTGAGAAATGGGTTAGTGGCCCTCTGGCAATGGTGTGTTTGATAATTTACAGTAAATGTTTAATACATTATTGTAAAGAGTCCTAGTCTAAAAGATTTGAGTGTAGTAATGTAGCTTTCAGATAAAGCTCTCAATAAAACAGATTATTATGCAATGTTCAAAAGCACACAGAGATTACAGGTAAATGGTTAGAGAAAAGAGTGGGATTATATAAAAAAAATAAGGTAATGGTAGTTGTACTGAGCTTGTTCAAAAATAGCTATTTTTATCAGCTTGGAATGTATGATATGACATGTGTAATATAAATTGTACACTGAAAATAGTTGCCATAGAGACTGACCTAATACCTTCCAAGTAGTAAAATGAATGTTGTTTTTTTTATATATATATATATATATATATATATATATATATATATATATACAGTGCCTTGCGAAAGTATTCGGCCCCCTTGAACTTTTTGATCTTTTGCCACATTTCAGGCTTCAAACATAAAGATATAAAACTGTAATTATTTGTGAAGAATCAACAACAAGTGGGACACAATCGTGAAGTGGAACGAAATTTATTGGATATTTCAAACTTTGTTAACAAATAAAAAACTGAAAAATTGGGCATGCAAAATTATTCATCCCCCTTAAGCTAATACTTTGTAGCGCCACCTTTTGCTGCGATTACAGCTGTAAGTCGCTTGGGGTATGTCTCTATCAGTTTTGCACATCGAGAGACTGAAATTTTTGCCCATTCCTCCTTGCAAAACAGCTCAAGCTCAGTAGGTTGGATGGAGAGCGTTTGTGAACAGCAGTTTTCAGTTCTTTCCACAGATTCTCGATTGGATTCAGGTCTGGACTTTGACTTGGCCATTCTAACACCTGGATATGTTTATTTGTGAACCATTCCATTGTAGATTTTGCTTTATGTTTTGGATCATTGTCTTGTTGGAAGACAAATCTCCGTCCCAGTCTCAGGTCTTTTGCAGACTCCATCAGGTTTTCTTCCAGAATGGTCCTGTATTTGGCTCCATCCATCTTCCCATCTTTGACAGTCAGGATGTATTTCCTTGGAGGAAAGATAAATGATCAATCATCCTTTAGCTATTCAGTTCTTTCTTCTGGATAATTCCAAACAGGGATATTTGAAAATTACTGAACAGTGCTTCTGAATGGAGATTCAAATGGACCTTCCATCCGCCCTTCTGCTACTTCTTTGCGTAATTTTTCCCTCACTATATGTGGGTAAAGTTGCACTGATGTAAGATTATTCACCAATTGACATTCACCAGTAAATACAGGTAAGGAAAAGCCCTTTGAAACACCCTAAATTAAGAATTGCGCTGTCTGCTGCTCTGAATAAACCAACAGCCATGAAAGCATTTTTTATTTTATTATATATTATCCAGAATTATCCAAATTCTGGAGCGCCTGTTGTTGTGAGAGAAACCAGGAATCATGAATATCATATCAATTGTTTCTGTGTCTGTGTGTGGTTTTGACCATTCTTTGACTTGATATATGATGCCAGCATTTGCCTTATTTATTATGTGTGCACTGTCTTCACTTGGTGTTTTTGTCAAAAATACTATCAGTCCATGCATGGCATACACTGAGGGTTTGAGTTGCTATTATTCAGTGCTATTGATTGATAGCGCTCTCTAGTGGCTGAGGTATCCCAGCTTCTTTAGTAAGATGTTATACCTAATCATGTTCTTTTTGTAAACTGGTGCTTCCAGGAGGGTTCTAAATTGTTAAAAGTATTTTTCTAATGTGTTCATGGTATGGGGTTAATCAGGTCAACTCTATTTATGTGCCAAAGCTACTTGTTACAAGGTAGAATTGTTGCACTGTGTCATTAGGTTTACCTGCTGAGCAGGTGGCTCGTGAGAAAGAGGGGTTAACACTGCTAGACACTTTTTTCTGCTCTTTTCAGGAAGGGAACCACCCCCTGCAGGTCATACCATATAAATAGAGTCTCATTAGTGCCCTAAGAACGAGGTTAGGGGAAAAAATGCTAAAATGTAGCAGTTATGCTGTCAGTCTGAACCACCCCTTAGGGGGAGCCCAGTCAGTGTTCCCAATGGGTTCTGGAACCTATGGACTTATCTGGACTTGTGCTGCCTTAACTGGAATTTGTAATGGATTATTGCTACCTCTTGTGGATTTACTGCCAATTATGGACTTTTTCTGGATTTAGTCATCTGCCTAAGGTATGGCTACCTCATGAAGCACTATTCAGAGCTTTGAATAGCAAAGTCTGAGGAAGATGTCTTCAAGAACTGTTTACTTGTTTCCTGCAACTACCTCAATAAAAATCTTTATTATTCAGCTAAATTGCCTGATCTGAAGTCTCTAAAGGGGTGCATGCATGGCATATAAAAAGAACAGGGCTTACAACCGGAGACTCAAAAAGTTAGAGAAGATACAGTACAGGAGTCTAACAAGCAGAAAGTCATCCAGAGTAGGCTATTTTGCCATTGCTAAGGACTACCGCGTTTGTGTCACTTGGTAAGTAACCAACCAGCCAAGAAATGGATGACATGGCAGATGTAATGGATGCTCTGGTGGAGTACTTAGGGACCTAGCCTGGGAGTCACAGGTGATGTAGTGAGGTCTTGTGAGGAGAACAAGCATGAAGTTATAGAGGAGTGTGTTTCCTGTCCTATGCAATAGTAACATATGGAACATTGTCACTGGGAGTGAGTTGAGGGCAATACTGATTTGGTAGAGACCAGTACAAGTTCCACAGTACTGGCTCAGAAATACTGCACACCAAGAGGGAAATGTGTTCTCTTCCAGAATTTGGGTCCAAAGTGCTTTAGTGTCAACAATATGAGAAGTATGGCCACGGATTTAAAAAGTGTTAACTGTGCCAGTGCTCTTCTCTGTTCTTAGTCTGGCATATTGCCTTAATGTTGGTATCACATGACCGCAGCTCCTGCCTATGGTTTAGGCAATAGCGAGTGCCGTTCCACAGTGTCCGAACTAGGGCAGCTTAAGCCCTGCCCACATATTTGTTTCTGTCCCAACCTGCTTGGGGTCTGGGCAGCCATGTTTAGTGATATCTGATGTCTTATTATGCTGTTTAATCTAGGTACTACTTATCTTATTTGTTTAATTATGCCACTACTTTGTTGCCTTCAAAAAATGTTATGGGCAAGAGAGGGAGCCAGAGGCACCACATCCCTAAATTATATATGAAGAAAAGCGATCAAGTTTTTGGGATTCTCAGGGTGACAAATATCATCCAATCACAATCTGTTGAAGAATGAACTATTTTATTCTGTAATTATTCAGTAATTCCATAAAAACATTAAAACTGTCTAAAAGATTTGAACCATATATAAGTGATGCTTCAATTGTTCATAAAGCCATATATAGTGTATATATTTATATATTATCCAGAATCATCCAAATTCTGGAGTGCCTGTTGTTGTGAATAGGGCCAGTGGGAATCATGAGAAGGCTAGGCAAACCAGGAATCATGACTATCCAATCAATTGTTTATTTCCAAGTCAATATTAAAACAAACCATGACACATTGTGCAGAGCCTACTACCATATCCAGATCTTAAGTGACAGGTGGTAGATGACTCACATTCCATGTCCCGGGATAAGGAGCCCGGTATAGGTATGCTGTGGATTGTCTCCGGCAGTCACAAGAAGGTACTGAAGGAGTTACTTGGAGGAACAGGGAGTAGCAGCTGTCCAACTGGAGGTGACACTGTCTGCTGTGGCCAATCACTGCCGCTGGAACGCAGGAAGGCTCATCGGCAAGCCAGAGATTACATGCAGACAATGGCGGGAAGCCAAAGGTGTCTGCCACACACATGAAAAAGTGCAGGTGAAGCCCCTCACAGGGAGAACACAGATGCAGGAATTACAAAAACATGTTTTGGGGCATGCCCCTTCCTCAGGTCATAACAGTATACCTGGCAGTGAAAATTATTTAAAGGGGACATGGGGGCATGAGTCACCCAGGACCCTCCTGTTACAGTTAACCCCATAATCACTTACTTAAACCAAATCACAGACAATAATAAAACACTTTTACAATAACTTTTTCCTGTCATGATTTAAAATTGATAAACATGAATGTATACAGAAAAAAAGAAAAGAGAAAAGATTCTTCATAAGTGAAGAATAAAAAGCCCTTGCTACACCAATATTACAATGAGCTATTGGGAAGAGTTGTTCATTTGGAACAGCAACCCATATGCCCAGCATCTAGTATATTTTGGGCGATACATAGATGATGTGTTGGTGAGTTGGGACAGTAGCAGGGAGACTTTCTTGGCATTTGTGGGACATTGTAACATCAATGGATTGGGGTTAACATTCCCACATGTGATAGATTCTACCAGTTTAATGTTCTTGGATGTAGAACTATCACATGATGATGGATGTATTGTCACCAGAAACCACTGTAAACCAATATATTTATATTTATTTTTATTTTTATATAGTGGGGAAAATAATGATTTGATCCTCTGCTGAAGATTGCCCACTTACAAAGAAATGAAGGGTCTATCATTTTTTTATCATAGGTGTATTTTAAATGATAGAGACAGAAAAAACATAAAACAAATTCTATAAATTAAGTTGAAGATCAGTGAGTAAAATAAGTATTTGATCCCCAAGCAAAACATGACTTAGTATTTGGTGGAGAAACCCTTGTTGGCATTCACAGAGGTAAGACGTTACTTTTAGTTGGTTACCAGGTTTGCACACATCTCAGGAGAGATTATGGTCCAGTTTTTCTTACAGATCTTCTCTAAATCCTTAATGTTTCTTGGCTATCTCTTGGCAACTCAAAGTTTCAGCTCCCTCCATAAGCATTTTTCTTCCTCCAAACACAGTGAGTCAAGTTAATGCCAAAGAGCTTACTTTTGGTCTTGTCTTACCACAGCACATTCTCCCAATCCTTTCCTGAATCATTTAGATATTCATTGGCATGACTGTATATGTGCCTTTTTGAGGAGGGGGACTTGCCCTGTTTGGAGGAAGAAAAATGCTGAGTATGCCCCTAAGAACACCATCCATACAGTCAAGCACGGAGGTGGAAACAATATGGTTTGGGGCGGTTTCTCTGCTAAAGGTACAGACCGGCTTTGCCGCATTGAGGAGCCAATGGATGGGGTCATGTATTGTAAGATCTTGGATGAGAACCTTCTTCAGAACACTGAAGATGGGTCATGGAGGGGTCACTAACCTTCTCTTTGCAAATGAAAAATCCCCCCTCCCACTATAGTATCAGCACCAGGTTCATGCACACATCTGATGATAGCTAAAAGGCCCATGCAACTGCATGCACTTTGGAAATCACGGCTCTAAAAAGTAATGCTATATCTGTTATAAACCAGTAGTTTTGGATGTACATTTGGCTCAGGGACAGAAAGGAAATATTTCCATGCCTAAACCCACTGTCCTGTCATGAGAAGGAAGTGAGACTTTGTCTGCTGTAACTTTACTTCAAGAATTTATACTAATCACAACTCACAAGCATGGTATCCTTAAAGTACAAAAAAAAACTGTTGTGAGAGATACCTAAAGGTTGCCATTCCTGACCTTTTCTTTTTGCTCTTCCTGATCTGTATTTTTCTTCTTCTGAGTCAGTAATGCAAAACCTTTATAAATGCAGAGAGCATCAAAGTCAAAGAACATCATGCCAGCCAGGTAGTTGCATTTTTAGAAGCTTGGTAATGGCAAGCTGTTTTCAGGATACATTTCTGTTAATGCTGTTTTCTTTTCACTTTGTTGCCCAGTAATAGGTTGCATTACAACTAATATAGTGGCTGCCTCATAGAAATTGAGCATAGTGGAATGGTTAAAAAAAGCAGGTTTAAGTGAAAGAGCAGTTCTAGCATACCTGCTCTATATGCTATCTCATTTACAACAGACTTGTCTTACTGTTTGAAGGTTATTGTTGCAGAGTCTAGGTCCACTTTAAATTTCACCAGGGAGTTACAGTATAATAATGAGTATGTACATTCTCCTGGAGCTTGCGCACAACTCTTCCAGGTTTCTTCCTGTAAGGTCAGACTAATTCTTCAGGGCCCTAGAGACATTCCTGTAAAAGCACCCCTAAACTTTAAAAGAGAAGCATGGCCAAAGTTTTCTTTTTTTTGGCTTTTCTTATATTCTGGGTCACAGAAGTGCACCTACTTTTGCTTTCTTGTGGCCCAGAGTTAGCTTATAGTGGGCTCAATACCTCTGTCAGCTGGTGTCCAAGAGCCGCTCCAGGCTTCGGAAGGATCCTGATCATATTGTCATGCTCCACCCAGCTGCCTGATTGACAGCTGGCTTCGGCTCTCAGCCATACGCCTTAGCCAGCTGCGCCCATGCCTCTCCAGCCTGGCACTCCAGTGAGTGCTTGAAGGGCAGAATGGGGAGCAGTATCTGACAGTCACAGCTCTGTGCTTCGAGAGGACCAAGAACTGAAGAAGACCAGAAAAAATCATGGTGGTTTCCTGTGCAAAATGAAAAATTGACATAACAACAATGGGTTCCAAGCCACAGAAGAATGTGATGAGCTAACCTCACTAGCCTTGGTGGAAATTCTAAAATGAGATGCAGAGTGTGTGAAATGTTACCACGTCTTAATGCATTATCTGTAAAAATCCTGGAATGATCCCTATAAAAAAGATATACATATATTTTTGTATTTTAATTTCAAATTCAGTTGAGATCATAAAGTTCACTGTACATGCTGTATTGAGTCAATTTGTCTATATGACTCATAGTAAACACCAGAAGCGAGAGGAATATTGTTTTCTTTCTTTTCACATTTAAAATGATTTGTCCATTACTGAGTAGAATAACGAATGAAATTTTATCATAAGCACGGAAAAAGCCCATAAAACAAACATTGTTTCCCCCTATTACAGCAGAAATATTCTCGATTTGTTCCTCATTTTGTGTTTAGAGCACTTTTCAAAGAAATATGCAGCAGTTTTGCTGTGCAAGGTATGTTATACTGAGTGTTAACTAAAACATATATTTTTTGAAATTCTGGAAGTGGTTTAATAACTGTGCATTTAAAAGTAGGTATATTCTAATAGTAAGAGTGAATGTTGTGCTTTAAAGACGTAAACTGTAACAGTAATACTTTAAATAAATGTACTTTACAAAATAAAAAAAAATTTATATATATATATATATATATATATATATATATATATATATATATATGTATATGTATATATATATAAAATGTTTAATTGATCTGGATGTCATTCGGTTACAAAAATTATATGCTAAGGAAATGATGTCTGAATTTGCTCAATTATAGCTGCATTTGCAATAGCTGTTACCCCTGAGAATAAAAGTACCGATAACATATGAGGATTCCATCTAATCCTAATTAATATTATTACATTGGGCTATGATTGTGACCAGTGGCAGTGTCAGGGGGTGCATGGGTGTGCTAAAGCACCCCAAAAATGTGTATAAAGCTGAATTTTGGGAAAATTAAAAGCCTTTGTAAGAGTGGGTGACTGAGTAAGTAAAACTACTGAACTACTGAACACCAATTCTGGGGGTTCATTGTTGCTCCTGGGGGGGGGGGTCAATTGTTGCTGTTGGAGGTGTGTATTGTTCCTTTTAGGGGATCTTTTCTTGTTTCCAGGGGATCTATTGTTGCTACTTGTGGTCTACTGTTTATTGTTGCTGGTGGATTAATATTGTGGGGACAGTTGGAAACTATTATTGCTGCTGGAGGGGTCTATTGTTGGTGCTAGAGGACCTATTGTTGTTGCTGGGGTATACATTGTTTCTGTTGAGGCATATATTATAGCTGTTGGTGACATTCTTATTTTTCTTTAAATAAGCAGGTGATACTTGTATATGAGCTATGTTATAGGCTGGATGCAATTAGGATTTCTCAGTACAATGCAAGAAAAACTGTGTGCTTAATTTAAACGTCTGTATAGACTGCATGAAGTGTGAACATCTTTGCAAACAGGATCCATATTGGATTGCTTGGGCTAGGCATATTAAACACATTTTCTTTGTGAGTTTTGGATGCTCACCTTGCTGTCCATTCCTATTCAAGAATTTAACTGATTGCAGGGAATAACTCCCATTCTTTAAATGGAGTTGCATTTATCTGTTGTTGTGGATTCTATATACTTACAGAATTGATAGGCTATACACAAGGATGGTTGATTTGATATTGTTAATGCTGCACATCATGTAACTAATTGAATAAGAGCAAACTTTCTATGTTATACTGTAGATACCTATAAACCATACTATTGGCAGAAAAGTGTTTGCTATATGGGAGATTGCACAGTGGACTTACTGGTTTATGATCGATTAATAGGGTACTGCTAATGCTTTGTTCCATCCAATTGATTGAATTATATCTAAAACAATCTTTGTATGCCATGGACAATTACAAACTATACTACTGGCAGACTCCCTTCTTATAAAAAAGAGGTAGGAGGGAGTGGCTGCCATATGGGAGTTAGCAAATGAGATAACTGGAATAAAAGCATCCCATGAACAATTATACCTTATATTGTGCAGCTTGTATCAGAGGAATATACAGTATATGTATATACAATAAGTTTAACTGTAAGGAAATGCAGTTGAATACAACATAGCAATTTGATCTGATTTATTATTTTTATTTCCTTCCAACAATGAGGGGGATTCACTAAAACTGGAGCACTCGGAATCTGGTGCAGCTGTGTGTAGTATCCCATCAGCTTCTAACAACAGCTTGTTCAATTAATCTTTGACAATAAAACCTGGAAGCTGATTGGTTACTATGCACAGCTGCACCAGATTCTGTGTGCACCGGTTTTAGTAAATCTGCCCTAATGCCTTAGATACACCTGTCAAATTGCTTGATAACACAAATTACTAATCAGCCAATCACATGGCAGCAACTCAATGCATTTAGGCATCTAGATGTGATGAAGACGACTTGCTGAAGTTCAAACCAATCATCAGAATGGGGAAGAAAGGGGATTTAAGTGACTTTGACTGTGGCATGGTTTGTTGGGGCCAGACGGGCTGGTCTGAGCATTTCAAAAATTGCTGATCTATTGGGATTTTCACACCATACCCCAGATAACTAATCTCTAGGGTTTACAGAGAATGGTGTGAAATAGAGAAAATATCCAGTGAGCGTCAGTTGTGTGGCCAAAAATACCTTATTGATGTCAGGGATCTGAGGAGAATGGGCAGACTAATTTGAGATAATAGAAAGGCAATTCAACTCAAATAACCACTCATTGCAACCAAGGTATGCAGAATATCATCTCTGAATGCACAACACATTGAACCTTGAAGCAGATTGGGTACATCAGCAGAAGACCCCCCTGGTGCCACTCCCGTCAGCTAAGAACAGATATCAAATATCCTATACTCTTCAATTGATTCCTCTTTGTTCTCCAAAGTGCTCAGTGTGACATGTAGAAAAATAAAAAACTATGTAGTGCCTTTGTACACTTACATCACTTCAAATAAGTGCTAGTACTCACATAAATAAAACACACCATGCTCTAATGCTATACAATAAGCTGTGCCACCTTCACCAGATGTGCCCTCACCTAGTACCTTTTATATATTGACTTTATATATTTATATATATCCTTACTTGTCAAACAAATTTTAGCCAGCCCAAAGATGGTTCTTTCCTTTTTTTGATCCTTCTCTCTCTCGCTTCTCTTTCCAATTAATGCTTAGATTCACAGACTTTAACACTCTGCAAACTGATAACCTCTCCTCCATATGTTTCCCTGGCCTCTCTCCCACTCAGTCACATGCAAAAGTCAGAAATGGTGCAATAATGCTTCATTCTTCAAAAATTCTTTATTCATCCGAACCCAATGTAAAACTCACGTTTGCCTCTTTATACATATACCTCTAAAACAGTACAAAAGCTGCTCGGGCTCTGTAAAGCATTACTTACATACAACTCGCTTAAGACTGCCCTCCCAGAGTCATCTTGTCAGATCCTGCCCCTACACGTTTTGTCACCATTCATATGACTTCCTCAGGGGGATTTGATAAACATGGGAGATAAACACTGGAGGAAGAAAGAAACAGTCTATAGTTTGAGGAGTTTTTATATGGAGCATACCAGTAGGGGAGCAAGCAAGTCAGTGGGTGAGATGTTTCTTAAAAGAAGACCTGTCATTTTGCCCTGGATGTAATAGTATTTTGTGTGGGAGTCTTCATACTTGCACTGTAGTACCTTTTCTGTTATTATGAGTACCTTGTCTACACAATAGGCACTGCCGCAGATGCCCCCTGGGTCTTACTCGCTATCTTTCTTCTGTTAAATGAGAAAAAGGCATTACTTCTGAGTTAAAAAAACAGAATTAATCAAAATCAATAAACTGAATTAAATGTAAAATAAGCTTTTAGATTCAAGCTGTGTTGTAAAGTGTTAACATCAATATAGCTTTTTCCAGAGATATAAAAGTGCATCTTTCTCCAGACTTACTTATGTCAAAAGGCTGGATTAAAACTAAAAGATAAAAATGTAGTTATCCATGCGGACACACAAGCACTCAGCACATATAAAAAATGCCATTCAGTGCCCCTGCTTCAGTAATCTCGTTGTCTTTCTATCGTACATGTGATTGCTTCTATTCCTAAGGGCAGATACAGCTTTTGATGTATTATAACTTTAGCTCCCTGGCTACTAAATTAAAGCACGATACTTTTGTGTATGAATAGTATGAACATGATGGATACAGCAAATGCTTTGCTTATAGGTGTGCTGACGTTCTTTGCGCTTCATAGTGCTTTTGCCTTAAACTCCCCATAGCCTAGAGTTTCACCTAGACTAATCTAAGTTACATGCTTTGTTCTTTCCACTTTCCATCATATCAGTTATAATCATGTTAGCTTTAACATATAAAACCATTCAGCAGATACATTGAGATTCACATTCAGCCAATTTAATATAGCTGGTCTAATGGGTTATGTGCACTGCTGGTTTTGGCCTTTCTGTGTTTAATTGCGTCTATAAGGGTCAAATTTCTGGATCTAGCTCCTACAGTGTCACTCAGATTCTGCCTTTTCTTCTCCAGGCAGTGGAGTAGTATACATGAAGCTAAATTCAGCAGAGCACAGTTAATTCCCACTTATTACTTGCCCATTAAAGAAAAAAATCAAAAAAGGTCTCTGTAAATATAATTGTTAAATTTTTCATATGTCCTTTCCATATTTGGCTATAGCATACCCCTATTGGAGACTCCATGCAATAGCCTGAATTATTGCCTTCAGATTGCTCTGAACATGGTAGACTTACCTCATCACTAGAGTTGAGCGGACACCTTGATGTCTGTGTTTGGCGGGTTCGGCCGAACATTAAAAAAAAGTCCGGGTCCGTGTCCCGGACTTTTGCCGAACTTTTCCCGGACACCGAACCCCATTGAAGTCAATGGGGACCCAAACTTTCAGGCACTAAAATGGCTCTAAAACACCAAAGGAAAGGGCTAGAGTGCTGCAAATGGCAGCAAAACGTATTTAAGAGCATGGCAAGTGCTCTGCAAACAAATGTGGATATGTGGATAGGGAAATAACTTAAAACAACAAAAAAAAAAACCAGAAAAATAAAACAATGTTCTTCATCTCTGAAGGACGAGGCCCATATGGAGTAGGAGGGAGGTTGAGGTGGTGGTGGATGTGGCGGTGTCATAGGCGTGCGCACAGGGTGTGCCGGGTGTTCCTGGGCACACCCTAATCACCTAGAGCACATTAGCATTATTGCTCTGTTTGCCAGTGAGGAGATGGGAAAGATCTCCCTCAGACCTGCTCTGCTCTATTTCACTTTGCCAGCAGGGAGAGTAATGTATCGGGGCCATGTACATGTAGGCAAACACATGCATGTGTATTTAAACTTTGGGGTGCACACCCTAATGCAATAGGCTGCGCACACCTATGGGCGGTGTAGGTGGAAGCGGCGGTGGAGGAGGACCAGGGCCGGATTAAGAGCATCATGGGCTTGGTGCTGAGGATTTTGAAGGGCCTTTAGGGCCGTGCCTTGGCATGCACCCAGAGGAGGAAGGGTGCAGCCATGCATGCCTAATTCAACATGGGATGCTGTCTCTGAAGCCCATAAACACATCCATGCATAGGCAACTGTCCCTCCTTGTCCGGCCTTCGTGCTGTGTGGGGAGGTTCTGAGGGAGCTGCCTGGGGAAGCGAGCATAGAAGCCAGACTTCTGTGTTTACAAGTGACAGAAGAGCGGTAACAGTGAATATGGCCAACCCGGGGCCTATATAAAGGTAGGGGCCTGGAGCTGCAGCTCCAATAGCCCCTACGTTAATCTGGCCCTGAGGAGGACGAGGTAGCCAACACTGCTTCTTTTCACAAATTTTAAATGAGGGTACACCCCAAAAGAGTGAGAAAGAGCAAAAATGGAACAATGGCTGGGTAAGGTCGGTATCCATCGCTATTCTACACAAGGTACGGAAAAGTCCCGTGGGATCCATGCCTGGTTCATTTTAATGAACGTGAGCTTGTCCACATTGTCTCTGGACAGGCGGCTGCGCTTGTCTGTGATAACGCCCCCAGCCGTGCTAAATACCCGTTCAGATAATACACTGGCTGCAGGGCATGCCAGCACCTCCAAGGCGTAAAGGGCAAGCTCAGGCCATGTGCCCAATTTGGAGACCCAGAAGTTGAAGGGGGCAGACCCGTCATTCATTACATGTAGGCGTGTGCACACATACTGCTCCACCATGTTGGTAAAATGCTGCCTCCTGCTAATACGTTCCATATGAGCTGCTGGTGCTGCTGTTTGTTGTGGCGTGCTGACAAAGCTTTTCCACATTTCGGCTATGCTAACCCTGCCTTCTGAGGTGCTGGCGGTGCCCTGGTTGCGTTGGCGACCTCTTCCTCCTCCTCCTCCTCCTCCTCCTCCTCTGCCTTGTGCTTCCACTGTGGCCCCGCTGTCAGGTGGGAATGCAAGCAGCATCGCGTCTACCAGCGTGCGCTTGTACTCGCGCATCTTGCGATCGCGCTCCAGTGAGTGAATTAAGGACGGTACGTTGTCCTTGTAACAGGGATCCAGCAGCGTGGCCACCCAGTAATCAGCACAAGTTAGAATGTGGGCAACTCGGCGGTCGTTGTGGAGACACTGCAGCATGTAATCGCTCATGTGTGCCAGGCTGCCCAGAGGCAACAAAAGGCTGTCCTCTGTGGGAGGTGTATCGTCCGTGTCCTCTGTATCCCCCCAGCCATGCACCAGTGATGGCCATGAGCTGGCCTGGGTGCCACCCTGCTGTGAACATGCTTCCATCTCCTCCTCCAGCTCCTCCTCCTCATCCTCCTCATCCTCCAGAACTGTGCCCCTGCTGGACAATTGTGTCCCTGGCGTTTGTGTGTGCAGGAACCCACCCTCAGAGCCCCTTGCGAATGACTGCCCTGAAAGCCTTGGAAATGTTACCTCTTCATCCTCCTCCTCATCCTGTGCCACATCCTCTTCCATCATCGCCCGAATTGTTTTTTCAAGGAGGCATAGAAGAGGGATAGTTAAGCTGAGAACGGCGTCATCGGCACTGGTCATGTTGGTGGAGTACTCAAAACAGCGCAACAAGGCACACAGGTCTCGCATGGAGGCCCAGTTATTGGTGGTGAAGTGGTGCTGTTCCGCAGAGCGACTCACGCGTGTGTGCTGCAGCTGAAACTCCACTATGGCCTGAAGCGCCCTGCAATCCTCGGTGGTGGAAGGACATGCGCCAAATTGCTATCCGCCTCAGGCCCATCCGCCACTGCATTTACCCAGTGTGCCGTTAGGGAGATATAACGCCCCTGACTGTGCTTACTGGTCCACGTATCGGTAGTTAGGTGGACCTTGGCACAGATGGCGCTGCGCAGTGCACACCTGATTTTTTCCCCCACTTGGTTGTGCAGGGAAGGGATGGCTTGCCTGGAAAAGTAGTGGCGGCTGGGCACGACGTACTGTGGGACAGCCACCGACATAAGGTTTTTAAAACTGTGCGTCTCCACCAGACGGAATGACAGCATTTCAAAGGCCAAGAATTTTGAAATGCTGGCATTCAGGGCCAGGGATCGCGGGTGGGTAGGGGGGTACTTCCTCTTCCTCTCAAGTGTTTGGGAGATGGAAAGCTGAACACTTCCACGGGACATTGTGGAGATGGTTGGTGACCCAGGTGGTGGTGTTGCTGACAGATCCTCTGTTTGCGGGGTGGCAGGTGCCGGTATCACTACAGATGTGGCTGGAGCGGCCGAGACTGCAGCAGAAGAGGAAGCAGGATGAGCCAGAGACGTTTCTTGGTTTTGAAGGTGTCTACTCCACTGCAGCTCGTGCTTTGCACTTAGATGCCTGATCATGCAGGTTGTGCTCAGGTTGAGAAGGTTTATGCCTCGCTTCAGGCTCTGATTGCACAGGGTGCAAACTACTCGTGTCCTGTCATCAGCACATTTTCTAAAGAACTTCCACGCTAGAGAACTCCTTTGAGCTGACTTTGGTGCGCTCGTTCCCTTGCTGCGTTGGGCAGTAGCAGGCGTAGTGTCTAGGGCACGGGCGCTCCGCTTCTGCACCCTGCTCCCTCTTCTGCTGTGCTGGTGGCTTTGTGCGACCACCGCCTCTTCCTCCAAACTACTCAGATCACCTGCATGACGTTCATTCCATGTGGGGTCGAGGACCTCATCGTCCTCCACATCATCTTCCACCCAGTCTATACCCCTGCCCTCCTTGTCGGTCTCCACAATGCTGAACGCCGCAGCAGTTGGCACATGCGTTTCGTCATCATCGGAGACGTGCTGCGATGGTCCTTGCATGTTCTCATCTTGAGAAATGAGTGGTTGGGCATCGCTGCACTCAATCTCTTCCACTTCTGGGGCAGGGCTAGGTGGATGGCCCTGGGAAACCCTGCTGACAGAGTCCTCAAAAAGAACAAGAGACTGCTGTATGGCTTGGGGCTCAGACTGCTTGCCTGATTTGCAAGGGGGTGAGGTGAAAGACGGTTGGACATCGGCTGCAGGTGCCAACTCTGACCTTTATGCAGTAGACTGGGTGGGAGACAATGTGAAGGAACTGGAGGCACTGTCAGCAGCAAACCAATCTACTATCGCCTCTCTGTGTTCTGGCCTCATCACTTCTAGAGGCGTATGATGCCCTACCAAATACTGATGCAGGTTCTGTCGCCTACTAACACTTGAGGAAGGTGTTTCACTTGTGCTGTAGCTGGCACAGATCGACCACGTCCTCTCCTTGCAACAGGAGCTCTACCAGCAGCACCACGACCCAGGCCACGGCCCCTATTTGACGGTCTCCTCATATTTCTGTAATTTAAGATCTTGCCCTAGAAAGGTGTTTATTGAATAGCGGAACAAAACAACAACAGTATCGCACGGGTGTATCTCACAGTCAAATATGCAAACTATGCCGCAATTTAATGTTTTTTACCCTAAAAGGGTGTATATTGAATTGCGGAATAGGATAAAAAAACGGTGTATCTCTCACGTACAAACACAGACTAGGCCTGATTAAATTTTTTTGTACCCTAAAGGGAGGATGAGGAAGAGGAGTAGGAGGAGTTGGGAACAGGAGGCAAACTGAAGCGCCCTGCAATCCTTGTCGGGGGAAGGAGATGCGCCAAACTAATTTAAAAGGTGTATCTCACACGTACCGATACAGACTATGCCGTAATTTAATTTTTTACACTCCAAAAGGGTGTATATTGAATAGCGGAATAGGAAAAATTTTATAATACAGTGTATCTCACACGTACAAACACAGACTAGGCCCCGATTACAATTTTTTGTACCCTAAAGGCAGGATGAGGAAGAGGAGTAGGAGGAGTTGGGAACAGGAGGCAAACTGAAGCGCCCTGCAATCCTTGGCTGGGGAAGGAGATGCGCCAAACAAATTTAAAAGGTGTATCTCACACGTACCGATACAGACTATGCCGTAATTTAATTTTTTACACTCCAAAAGGGTGTATATTGAATAGCGGAATAGGAAAAATTTTATAATACGGTGTATCTCACACGTACAAACACAGACTAGACCCCGATTACAATTTTTTGTACCCTAAAGGCAGGATGAGGAAGAGGAGTAGGAGGAGTTGGGAACCGGAGGCAAACAGAAGCGCCCTGCAATCCTCGGCGGTAGAAGGAGATGCGCCAAACAAATTTAAAAAGGTGTATCTCACATGTACCGATACAGACTATCCCGCAATTTAATTTTTTACACTCAAACAGGGTGTATATTGAATAGCGGAATAGGACAAATTTTACAAAACGGTGTATCTCACACGTACAAACACAAACTAGGCCCCGATTACAATTTTTTCTACCCTAAAGGCAGGATGAGGAGTAGGAGGAGTTCGGAACAGGCAGGAGGCAGACTGAAGCACCCTCAAATCCTCGGCAGTATGAGATGCGCCCAAAAAATTGGAAAGGTGTATCTCACACGTACCGACACAGACTATCACGCAATTTAATTGTTTATACCCAAAGGTTTTGATTAAATAGCAGAATAGAATATATGATCAAAAAAGTGTATGTATATCACACGTACAAAACCACACTAGGCCCCAATTACTATTGTTTGTACCCCTAAAAGGCTGGATGAGGAGTAGGAGGAGTATGGAACAGGCAGCACCCTCAAATCTTCAGAAGTATGAGATGAACCCCAAAAACTTGGAAAGGTGGATCTCACACGTACCAACACAGACTATCCCGCAATTTAATTGATACCCAAAGGTTTTTATTGAATAGCGGAATAGGAAATATGATCAAAAAAAGTGTATGTATCTCACACGTACAGAAGCACACTAGGCCCCAATTACTATTGTTTGTACCCCTAAAAGGCTGGATGAGGAGTAGGAGGAGTATGGAACAGGCAGCACCCTCAAATCTTCAGAAGTATGAGATGAACCCCAAAAACTTGGAAAGGTGGATCTCACATGTACCAACACAGACTATCCTGCAATTTAATTGATCCCCAAAGGTTTTTATTGAATAGCGGAATAGGAAATATGATCAAAAAAAGTGTATGTATCTCACACGTACAGAAGCACACTAGGCCCCAATTACTATTGTTTGTACCCCTAAAAGGCTGGATGAGGAGTAGGAGGAGTATGGAACAGGCAGCACCCTCAAATCTTCAGAAGTATGAGATGAACCCCAAAAACTTGGAAAGGTGGATATCACACGTACCAACACAGACTATCCCGCAATTTAACTGATCCCCAAAGGTTTTTATTGAATAGCGGAATAGAAAATATGACCAAAAAAAGTGTATGTATCTCACACGTACAAAACCACACTAGGCCCCAATTACTGTTGTTTGTACCCCTAAAAGGCTGGATGAGGAGTAGGAGGAGTATGGAAGAGGCAGCACCCTCAAATCTTCAGAAGTATGAGATGAACCCCAAAAACTTGGAAAGGTGGATCTCACACGTACCAACACAGACTATCCCGCAATTTAACTGATCCCCAAAGGTTTTTATTGAATAGCGGAATAGAAAAAATGATCAAAAAAAGTGTATGTATCTCACACAAACAAAACCACACTAGGCCCCAATTACTATTGTTTGTACCCCTAAAAGGCTGGATGAGAAGTAGGAGGAGTATGGAACAGGTAGCACCCTCAAATCTTCAGAAGTATGAGATGAACCCCAAAAACTTGGAAAGGTGGATCTCACACGTACCAACACAGACTATCCCGCAATTTAATTGATCCCCAAAGGTTTTTATTGAATAGCGGAATAGAAAATATGATCAAAAAAAGCGTATGTATCTCACACGAACAAGACCACACTAGGCCCCAATTACTATTGTTTGTACCCCTAAAAGGATGGATGAGGAGTAGGAGGAGTATGGAACAGGCAGCACCCTCAAATCTTCAGAAGTATGAGATGAACCCCAAAAACTTGGAAAGGTGGATCTCACACGTACCAACACAGACTATCCCGCAATTTAATTGATCCCCAAAGGTTTTTATTGAATAGCGGAATAGGAAATATGATCAAAAAAAGTGTATGTATCTCACACGTACAAAACCACACTAGGCCCCAATTACTATTGTTTGTACCCCTAAAAGGCTGGATGAGGAGTAGGAGCAGTATGGAACAGGCAGCACCCTCAAATCTTCAGAAGTATGAGATGAACCCCAAAAACTTGGAAAGGTGGATCTCACACGTACCAACACAGACTATCCCGCAATTTAATTGATCCCCAAAGGTTTTTATTGAATAGCGGAATAGGAAATATGATCAAAAAAGTGTATGTATCTCACACGTACAGAAGCACACTAGGCCCCAATTACTATTGTTTGTACCCCTAAAAGGCTGGATGAGGAGTAGGAGGAGTATGGAACAGGCAGCACCCTCAAATCTTCAGAAGTATGAGATGAACCCCAAAAACTTGGAAAGGTGGATCTCACATGTACCAACACAGACTATCCTGCAATTTAATTGATCCCCAAAGGTTTTTATTGAATAGCGGAATAGGAAATATGATCAAAAAAAGTGTATGTATCTCACACGTACAGAAGCACACTAGGCCCCAATTACTATTGTTTGTACCCCTAAAAGGCTGGATGAGGAGTAGGAGGAGTATGGAACAGGCAGCATCCTCAAATCTTCAGAAGTATGAGATGAACCCCAAAAACTTGGAAAGGTGGATATCACACGTACCAACACAGACTATCCCGCAATTTAACTGATCCCCAAAGGTTTTTATTGAATAGCAGAATAGAAAATATGACCAAAAAAAGTGTATGTATCTCACACGTACAAAACCACACTAGGCCCCAATTACTATTGTTTGTACCCCTAAAAGGCTGGATGAGGAGTAGGAGGAGTATGGAAGAGGCAGCACCCTCAAATCTTCAGAAGTATGAGATGAACCCCAAAAACTTGGAAAGGTGGATCTCTACCACACGTACCAACACAGACTATCCCGCAATTTAACTGATCCCCAAAGGTTTTTATTGAATAGCGGAATAGAAAATATGATCAAAAAAAGTGTATGTATCTCACACAAACAAAACCACACTAGGCCCCAATTACTATTGTTTGTACCCCTAAAAGGCTGGATGAGGAGTAGGAGGAGTATGGAACAGGCAGCACCCTCAAATCTTCAGAAGTATGAGATGAACCCCAAAAACTTGGAAAGGTGGATCTCACACGTACCAACACAGACTATCCCGCAATTTAATTGATCCCCAAAGGTTTTTATTGAATAGCGGAATAGAAAATATGATTAAAAAAAGCGTATGTATCTCACACGAACAAGACCACACTAGGCCCCAATTACTATTGTTTGTACCCCTAAAAGGATGGATGAGGAGTAGGAGGAGTATGGAACAGGCAGCACCCTCAAATCTTCAGAAGTATGAGATGAACCCCAAAAACTTGGAAAGGTGGATCTCACACGTACCAACACAGACTATCCCGCAATTTAATTGATCCCCAAAGGTTTTTATTGAATAGCGGAATAGGAAATATGATCAAAAAAAGTGTATGTATCTCACACGTACAAAACCACACTAGGCCCCAATTACTATTGTTTGTACCCCTAAAAGGCTGGATGAGGAGTAGGAGGAGTATGGAACAGGCAGCACTCTCAAATCTTCAGAAGTATGAGATGAACCCCAAAAACTTGGAAAGGTGGATCTCACACGTACCAACACAGACTATCCCGCAATTTAATTGATCCCCAAAGGTTTTTATTGAATAGCGGAATAGGAAATATGATCAAAAAAAGTGTATGTATCTCACACGTACAGAAGCACAATAGGCCCCAATTACTATTGTTTGTACCCCTAAAAGGCTGGATGAGGAGTAGGAGGAGTATGGAACAGGCAGCACCCTCAAATCTTCAGAAGTATGAGATGATCCCCAAAAACTTGAAAAGGTGGATCTCACACGTACCAACACAGACTATCCCGCAATTTAACTGATCCCCAAAGGTTTTTATTGAATAGCGGAATAGAAAATATGACCAAAAAAAGTGTATGTATCTCACACGTACAAAACCACACTAGGCCCCAATTACTATTGTTTGTACCCCTAAAAGGCTGGATGAATAGTAGGAGGAGTATGGAACAGGCAGCACCCTCAAATCTTCAGAAGTATGAGATGAACCCCAAAAACTTGGAAAGGTGGATCTCACACGTACCAACACAGACTATCCCGCAATTTAACTGATCCCCAAAGGTTTTTATTGAATAGCGGAATAGAAAATATGATCAAAAAAAGTGTATGTATCTCACACGTACAAAACCACACTAGGCCCCAATTTCTATTGTTTGTACCCCTAAAAGGCTGGATGAGGAGTAGGAGGAGTATGGAACAGGCAGCACCCTCAAATCTTCAGAAGTATGAGATGAACCCCAAAAACTTGGAAAGGTGGATCTCACACGTACCAACACAGACTATTCCGCAATTTAACTGATCCCCAAAGGTTTTTATTGAATAGCGGAATAGAAAATATGATCAAAAAAAGTGTATGTATCAAACACGTACAAAAACACACTAGGCCCCAATTACTATTGTTTGTACCCCTAAAAGGCTGGATGAGGAGCAAACACAAACACATCATAGGTTGAACTGGATGGACTGATGTCTTTTTTCAACCTCACTAACTATGTATCTATGTAACTATGTAAGGAGTAGGAGGAGTTTGGAACAGGCAGCACCCTCAAATCTTCAGAAGTATGAGATGAACCCCAAAAATCCCAAATATCATTCAGCTCTGCTGCAGGCCACAATTTAATTTTTTTTAACCCAAGGCTGTATATTGAATAGTGGAATAGAAAAAAAGTGTATGATTTTTGAAACCACAATAGCACATGTGAACTGAACACAGCAGTGTATGATCAGTCACTCAGCACAGCACAGCTGAAGGAAAAATGCTGCACACAGTGCCTGATAGAAAAATACCTTTCTCCCTCCTCCTCAATGGGCAAAAAAGATTGTGTTCACTGCACCCCAAAAAGATTGTGTTCACTGCACCCCAAAAAGATTGTGTTCACTGCACCCCAAAAAGATTGTGTTCACTGGACCCCAAAAAGATTGTGTTCACTGCACCCCAAAAAGATTGTGTTCACTGCAGCCCACACACCGCAAAATGGATGTGGACCACTGACACCTGCCTATCTCCTATCCCACACCACACAGCAATATCGATTGTAGTTTGTAGAACACACTGTCTGACCCTAAAAATCAGCAGACTCTGTCCCTAAAAGGATTGATAAGATCGTAGATCGGGTGACTGCAAACCCCCCCCCCCCCCACACAGCAATATCGATTGTAGTTTGTAGAACACACTGTCCGACCCTAAAAATCAGCAGACTCTGTCCCTAAAAGGATTGATAAGATCGTAGATCGGGTGACTGCAAACCCCACCCCACACAGCAATATCGATTGTAGTTTGTAGAACACACTGACCCTAAAAATCAGCAGACTCTCTCCCTAAAAGGATTGATAAGATGATGATCGTAGATCGGGTGACTGCAAACCCCACCCCACACAGCAATGTCGATTGTAGTTTGTAGAACACACTGACCCTAAAAATCAGCAGACTCTCTCCCTAAAATGCCTACAACTCGCCCTGCCTAACACACTCCGACCTGTCCCTCAATTCTATCCGGACACAAATGTTTTTTTTTTCCTGTCTGTCCCTAATCAGCAGCCAGCACGTTGATGTGTGCTCTCTCCCTGAACTAAACAGCAGAATGACGCCGCAGCGGCGCAGCCTCGAACTTATAAAGACTTGGTCACATGCTTCAGACGGCCAATCACAGCTACTGATACATTTGTAGGCATGGCTGGGATGGCTTAGGCACACCAGTTAAACGCTTGTTGATTGGCTGTTGAAAGCCCGCCATGAAAAGCGCGCCAAAGCATGCAAAACCCGGAAATAAAACGACCGAGCACGGATTTTTACCCGAATATACAGTAAAGTTTTCGGGTCCGTGTTCGGGTAACAAAAATCCAATTATTCGGTACGAACACGAATAATACAGTCCGTGTTCGCTCAACCCTACTCATCACTAATCTTTAAGGAGGAGCCCAATTCAAAGGACAAGTGCAGCCAAAGCTAGTTTGGTTGTACTTCTCCTGTGGATCACAGGAGTGCAGATCGTACAGATCTTTTTCATCCAACAGTCAGCTGACATTACAAAGTCAGTCCAGGCTGGGGAAAGATCGAAACCAGTTCTTAGAGCCAACGAGGGGACAGATGCAGCATTGAACCAATGCTATATCCACCTAAGTAAGTATGATTTCTAAAAAAAAAAGAATTCCCAAACTTCTCTTTTAACCGGTTGCCGACCGCCGCACGACTATATACTGCGGCGGTCAGCCCCGGCCAGGCAGAGTGACGTATGGGTACGTCACTCACCTGTCACTGACTTGAGAGCCAATTGCGGGCGGGCGTGCGCCCGCCGCGGCTCGTTCACTGACAAGTCATTGCGTGTGACCGACGGATCCGATGTCCGCCGGTCACACTACGATCGCTCCGGTGAAGGGAGAAAGGCGGAGCGGCTTATGTAAACAAGCCGCCCGTCATTCTCCCTGGTGTAGAAATGAAGATCAGACGGTTCTACTATGTAGGACCGTTGATCTTTGTTTTTACACCAATAGCAATGTCCCTATAAGTTAGAATCACGCCCCTAGGACACACTTAACCCCTCCCTCTCCAATACAGTTAACCCCTTCACTACCAGTGTCATTTTTGCAGTAACAGTGCATATGTATAGCACTGATTACTGCAGTAATGTCACTGGTAACCCCAAAAGTGTCAAAAAAGTCAGTCAAGGGTCCGATCTGTCCGCCGCAATGTCGCAGTACCGAAAAAAAAATCGCAGATCGCCGCCATTACGCGTTAAAAAAAAACACCAAAAATGACAAAAATCTTTCCCTTTGTTAGTAAACTCGATAACTTTTGCACAAACCAATCAAAATACGCTTTTTGCGATTTTTTTTACCAAACATATGTAGCATAAAACAAATTGGCCGAAAATGTTAAAAAATTTTGATTTTTACATTTTTTTTTGCGGGGAATTTCATTTAAAAAAATGTGAAAAATATTGTTATTTTTGCAAAATTGACGCTCTTTTTTTGTTTATAGCGCATGATCAAAAAATCGCACAGGTGATCAAATACCACCAAAAGAAAGCTCTGTTTGTGGGGAAAAAAAGGACATCAAATTCGTTTAGGTACAGCGTCGCACGGTCCGTTAAAGTCACGCAGTAAAAAATCGCAAAAAAAAACCCTGGTCTTTTAGCAGCCAAATCCTCCGGGGCTTAAGTGGTTAAATGTGTAACATAAAGTAGAAAGTGCACGATCTGAAGTTCCTACCAATAAAAAGTAGGAATGACAGATCTTACATGTATCCCTGGGTTTTTTTTGTATACAATTAATTAATGTATTTTGTGATCATTTGACAATCAGAAGTTTGTGCCATGGCAGTGGTCACATGATAAAGGAATGTTTCAGGGAATGGGGGCTGTCATTGCCCACCTTCTTTTGAACATACCATTTGCCAGGCTATTATAATCTGTTCCTATTTGTTGATAGATGCTGTTTTAGCTGGATTCGTAGTTATGAAAAAATGTTATATTACACCAAAATAAAGGACAACCTTGTTGGTTTTCGGCAAATCTGCGAAAGAATGATATTCACAAAAGGGGGTTCAATATATTGGCAATAATTATTTTGAAGGCTAGGTTCACTTTAAGTTAAATGTTACACTCGTATTTAGGGTGTAACATGTAACTTGTTGCTAAGGACCGAACACCCACACCCCCTGAGCCCCTACCCTCATTGACAGCAGGTGGGGGTTCCTCTTCCCCGCAAGCCACTGTCACATCTAAAAATCAGCATGGCTGAGCAGGGCTCCACCCGGACAGCTGCGTCATTCATTCACAGAGATCTGTGAATTAATGAGCTACAAGCCCTGTCTGCCACCAGGACAGACGGCTTTTGGTTCTCAACAGACTATGAGTGCACTGATCAGTGCACTTGTAGTCCATTCACCCTTCCTCCAGCTTTCTAAACAAATGCCTTTACAGAGGTATGAACAGAAAGCTGGAGGGAGAGTGTGCTGGAGCCTGAATCCACTGATCGCAGGTGCAATGCTTTGCTGTCCTAGTCTGTTTAAAAAAAAAAAGAAATGCACATTTTTTTACCTGCAAAAATATGCACATTTATCATTGTTTCCTAAACTGTGAACTTTAATGTATACCTGACCAACTAACAAATATGTTTCTCTCAGTTCTGTCTTATACTACAATGTCTAACATAAAGCCAAGAATATTGATATGATCCCTCCAGTTAGCAGAGGGTAACAAGTTAACCATGTTTACCTAAGATATTTTTTAATGCTGGGATAGTGTTGACAGTGTTGCATTATAGATCCCACTGAGACCTTGGGATCAGCTCCAATTAAGCTTTTGTCAGCACAAGGCATGTGTAAATATATTACCTTCTTTGTGCTGTGCTTTCCTCCTAATAAGGATAACCCACTTCTGTTCTGTTTTTTTTGCTCCTGTAAGCTCAAGAACGTGTAAGCTCCACTACGACGAAGATTGATTTGACTGTTCTGCCTGTAAAGTATAATCAAAAATACCATATATTGCAGTATATTGCTTTATTAGTATTAACAACATTGTTTATAATGTGTTATGTATTGGACATTAAAGCTGAACTCCAGCTTTTGATACACTTTACATAGTTTGTTTGGGCCAAGCTGGCCCAAACGAACTATGACCCTCACTAACATGTGAGGCTGTTGGATGTGCGGTATAAACTGTATGTAGCTGAGTTTAAGCCGAGACTTCCTATCTCATATCCGGAACACAAGAGAGTCTATCTGATTGCGACTCAGTCATTCAGAGAAAGTGATGTATTCTAGCAATGAATGAGTCAGAGAGGCGGGCTGAGGATGTCACAATTTCTGACTCAGCCGATCAGAGGAAGTTTTGTATTTATTGCTAGAATACATCGCTTTCTATGAATGTCTGAGCGCTGATCAGATAGATTCTTTTGTGTTTCGGGTATGAGACAAGAAGTCTCGGCTCAAACCCGGAACACAGTGTGGTATGCTGTATGCAGTGCCATCTTAAGAGCCTTAAAGGGCACTGGGGCCCTGTCTACACAATCACCCATGAGAATAAAAATGCAAATTATCGATAAGGCAATATTTATTGGTGCAGCAGTGCAAGGCTAATGACAGCTTCCAAGTTCGGCGGCTGGGTCAGGTGAACACACACATGGACGGGAGTCAGACTCGACTGTCCTGTGTGTGCCTGTTCCCGTGGAGGTGGACAGGCATTCCTGCAGTTGTGGGCTCCCCCTTCATGGCCCAAGTAGCCTGACAGCAGTGCAGGGCCGACAGGCGCTTGCCACCTGATAAGTTCGGTGGCGGGATGCACAGGGGAATCAGGATTAATGCTTGGCTGGGGCTGGGTCGCTGGGCAGGTGGGGCCCCCGGGCAACTGCCCAGCGTGCCCATTCGGCAAGATGGCCCTGGCTGTATGTAGCCTCAGCTACATACAGTTTATACAGCATATTCAAGGCCTCACATGTTAGTGAGGGACAAAGTTAATTTGCAAAAACTTAAAAGGTATGGCGCTCAACAGCAAATTAAATCACAGTGATTAACAAAATTATAAGAACCACAAAGGTGCTAATGGTGAATGCGTCAAACTTAAGTACTCAAACAAAAGTGACAATATATAAATTAAGTCTATAGTGCTCAAAATCATCAAAGTGTTAATCCAAATGACAGCAGCAGATGGAAAATCACGGACTTGATAGGAGTGTGTTCCTTAAAGCCACCACCTCCACACGCTCACCCAGTGCAAGCAAATATACCTGCTTACCAGAGATATAGGACCCCTTAGTTATAGGGGGTCATTATAGCATATTTCTTTCCACATTTGATCCGACCAGGCCCTTCACCAATATTAAATGGCACTTGTTTGTAGAGCAGGTACTCTCTCCCATAGAGAGTGTATAGCCAGGCCAAGAGTTAATTCAGGACCAAGATATAAGTAGAGAGAAACAAAGAGGCTCTCATGGTGCAGTAATTCATGATAAAACCATTTAATGTTTGAAATCACACTTACTACAATCCAAAGTATCAAAAGCCTTCAGTGCAGGAATCTTGGTTACAGAGAGTGGGAACGCCGCTAACACGATCCGTCTGCGTTCCACTTAACCAGAAGTTGCGATCTCACGTTTCGTCAGTCCGTGCTGACGTCATCAGGGGATCATCAAAGTTAATTTGGGCCAGCTTGTAAAGTGTATCAAAAGCTGGAGTTCAGCTTTAAAGAAAAGCTGTACCCAGTGGAATTCGGGGGTGGCCATTGCTGATGCTTTATGATAATGCTAGCTGCCTGGCTGTCTATGGAATCAATCCCTTATAAATTGGTAACTAGAAACAAGCAAACAGATCATAAAAGTCAGAGTGTAGGCCAAACTTCTAATCTGCACAAGTCACTGAATCAGCACAACAGCTAGGGAACCTAGTAGTTTTAGAAGAACAGGTCAGCAATGAAGGGCTCCAAACTTCTTCAGTATAGCAAAACTCTAGTTCTTTTTGGAAATCCCCTTCTACCTGAAGCTCCTGCCACATCTTTTTTTTTTTGTTTTATTTTTTTCATTTAAACCCCTCTATGCATCATTTAAATCCAGCAATTTTCAGTCATTTGATTTCATGGATCCTCTTACTCCTCTTCTTCCTCCATTGGTGGGCTGGTCCTGAATGTATAAGAGGAGGGCATCATGATGTGGTGGTACTCTCTGCAACATTATTCTGTGAGTCTTGGGCAGTCTAATGACATGCCTCCAGAAGACAAGTACTTGACTTTCTTGGCTCACAATATGTAGGTTAAATGATGTTGGGCATCATTCAATCCCAGAGGTATGGTACTTGCAGAAAAGTAAGTCACTGGTGAATGCTGCTACAAATAGGATGAGTATTGCAGCCAGGACAGCTCTATGTAAGTGATTGGCAGTCATTTCAACACTGGAGAAGGTCTTTAACGGAGTTGCAAAGGTAGAAGGTTTTTTTTTTTTTCATTCTATGCATTAATATTATGCTGCTGTCAATCAAAGTCAGATAGCCAATCAGGATGGGGCCGAATGGCAGCTCGGCCCGGGTGCCTCTATACCAATGCGCATTCTGTGAGGGCACTCAACAGGAGGGAGGGGCTAGGAACAGCGAAGGGGGACCTGAGAAGAGGAGGACCTGGGCTGCTTTGTGCAAAACCACTGCTCAGCGAAGGGAAGTATACATTTTTTGTTATTGTTTAAAAAAAAAAAACATGTGACTTTACAATCACTTTAAGTTTCCTTGAACCCAGTAAAGTGCATGTTTTCCATTGTATCATTTATGGCAATACAAATGAAATCTTTTTATTGGTCTAATGAATGCTTTGGTTAGATACATCCGCAATGTTTATTTCTGACAACGAATGTGTCCTGATTGACTTCAAAGAGCAGAGAATAAGTATGAGAGAAATTGGCAGCTTGCAAACACTACACAGACTGCAGAATGTGGCATAGATATGAGGCAGGATTGGAGCACCATGGTGGTCACTTCATGCTGATCAGATTCACTCATGTCATATCATATGATGCTACTTAATACTGTGGGTTTTAGCGCATAAAGCTTTGCTGTAGGCAAAAACTACAGCTGACAGTTCAAAGAAAATGAGTTGCTTGGACAACAGTAATAAGAAGAGCTAATTTTAAAACAACACATGATTTCCCTGCCATTGATAGAAGGAGGTGGGCATGCTGACAGTGCCATAATTCAGTGTTGGATATCGTTATGCGTATATAAATTATTCTGTGTCAATACTACAAAAGCTTGCCCAAAAGCCTTGAAGTCCCCATGTTCTTGCAGTAAGGTAAGCAAAATCTATTGTGTTTGAATTAGCTCCTTATATACTCAATGCATGTCTCTTTGTTCAGGTGCATTGTGCTATTGTGTATTGTTTATTTCAGAGAAAATAGTTATATAAGCGTTAACTATCAATGTAGAATTTAACAAAGCAGCCTTATTGAGATGTTAAATAGGAATAATGCTTCTAGCGAGTTATTTGAATAGTTTGAGTGACTACCTGTGTCATTTAAATTATTTGCAGTGCAAGTTCCCTTCAGAAAATGACATGAAGCATTTTACTTTTCAAAGCTGTTTACTTTGGAAAATGTAGCTTATACTTCTAAAATGTCTTAATTTATTTTGGAGCTAGGTGATGATTTTGCTCTATTCATACACCTGGCTTTTATGTAAAAACTGGAATAGTTTAGATACAATGCATATAAACATAAAGCAGTGGTACCTGCAGAAAGCCCTGGCTGGGGATTTGATCAATCAGAATGGTTGGAATACCCTACTTCCCAGCAAAACTACCCTACTACCCCTGCCTCCCTCCTTTTCTGCTCTACATAGACCTAAACCTCCATGCTTGGTCACACTAAGTGTATTTGTGGGGTCTGCAACATGGTACATTGGCAATAAACACTCAGAGACCTGTTGCAGAAAACAGAACTGTACTGAAATTGAAGTGCAGTGATGCACAACAAGCCCGGCAGGAAGACAATGCAACTGGGTACACTCACAGGATGTATAGTAATAAGTAGTAGCAGTAGGTCTCAGGTGTGCTGAAAAGGAGGGGAATGCAGTCTGGATGGTCCGTACCTAGGTAAAAAATGCTTGTAATTATACTTCAGTATACCATAGTAACATCTGACAAAAATATCTAAAAACACTGAAACAGCAGACTGAAAATTAATAATTGTGTCATTCAAAACTTTTGGCCAGGACTGTACGTAAAGTGGTTCTAAAGCCTTATGGTTTTTCACCTTAATGCATTCTATACCTTTTGTGCTGCAGCTTTCCCCCAGACCCCACTTTTTCTTACCTGAGCCTGATTTGATCAAACAATGTGCATGAGCTCAGTGGCTCCCTCCTCTTTGGAGAGATTGATAGCAGTGGGAGCCATTGGCTCCTGCTACTGTCAATTAAAAGCTGTGAGACGGGAGTGGGGAGTGGGGCCGTGTCCCGCTGTCTGTGTCAATGTACGTAGCAGTGGGACTCAGGAGCAAGCAAGCACGAGTGCCCCATGAAAAGCAGCTTTCTGTGGGGGCACCAGCCAAAGAGGAGGGGCCTGGAGAGCCGGCAGGGGACCCTAGAAGAAGAGGATCAGGGCTGCTCTGTGCAAAACCATTGCACAGAGCAAGTAAGTATAGACACATTTCTTATTTTAATTTTTTTTAAAATAAGGCTTTAATAACACTTTAAGGGCTCATTTCCACTCGCTTTAACTTCAACGGACATTAAAGTGCCTACCACTTCAACATGCTTTTTTGATGTGTTTTTGATGCTCCTGCAAAGCTTTGGTGGTGCTTCAATGATGCTTCGTTGGTGCTTCGATTATGCTTTGAGGGTGCATCAAAGATGCTTCAGTTGTGCTTTATAAAGCTTTATTAAAGCTTGGTAGATACCCTGTGTGTGTGATGATAACACACCCTCCAAAACAAAGCAAAGCTAAAGCTGAATTAAAACCTCTCAAAAGCTTCAGGTGCTCCAAGCGAGCTTCTATGGAGGCTTTGAAGACTTCTATGGAGGCTTTGAAGACATTCTAAAGCACCATTACAGCGACACTGGGTATAAGCTGTAAGCTAACCATTTTATTTAGTGACAGGGGCTTTGACTGGCTTTTAGAGAGCTTTTAAAAAGCATGTCCAATGCCATGTTTTAAAGCAAGTGTAAACGAGCCCTAAAGGAGATTTATAGTCAGATCATATACTTTCATTCTTCAGCATTGTAATAGCGGCACAAATGTTAGTTATTTCTGACAAACATATAAGCTTATTTGAAAACTCTCCTTTCATGTTGTGAGTGCTGCCTGTCTGCTGCCCATCTCTTTAGACAACTTCCTAAATTCCCTGAATGCTTTCCAGCTTCTCTTCTTCTCATTCCTTTGGTTTATATTCTATTGCTAAGGATTACTTATACCCTGTTATTTTGCTTACAAAAATGGTTTGCACCGCTCAAGGCAGACCATCAAAAGTTACACCACCATAGGTGGAACCAGGTAGCTGTCTGTAGAGCGCTGGGTGCCTGCCAGGGTCCGTAACCATGGAGTGGAGACAAGGGAGAGCAAAGGCGGTGGGACATCCAGCCTAAAATCTTGATGTTTATTTTTAAATCCATTGTAAGAAATATCATGACATGCACTCCCAGTTCAAAGAACAATTCAGCAGACGCGTTTCACACAACTGTGCTTAGTCATTGCTGATGATGTTAGTTTGCTACCTGCAAACTCTGATTCTTATACTTACTCTGCCTCCTGAAACTTTTCTTCTCAGCACCTCTGTACTTCAGCGAGCTCTGTAAATCATTTGACACAGCAGTGCATTTTCACAGGTTATAGAAAATATATGTCACAGAATTTAATGGATAAGTTCACCTTTCCAGAAAAAATAATAAATACACATATTTTTGCAGAAAATATGTGCGTTTATTATGTTTTCCTGCAGGAGCCTGGAAAGCATTGCACACATGATCAGGGGATAATGGGTGCAATGTCATGCTTCTGCAGACACACCCTGTCTGTTTAAAAGCTACAATGCTTGTGAATAAACTATAAGCATGCTCATCAGTGCTCTTGCAGTTCATAAGTTGTCCTGGCTGATGGTATTTGTAGTTCATTCATTTACAAGAAACTGTCAATGAATGACACAGCTGTGTGGGGGAAGCCCCATACGATCATACTCTTTTTAAAAAGTGACAGTGAGTGCAAGGAGAAGATTCTAATACAATGAATACTATTAATCTAGAACTCAAAAGCTGTTAGCACCACAAATGACAAAACATTGTGTAACAAGCACAAGTGCTGCACTATGTAAACATAACAAGTGTAAACCTTGTAAATGCAAACAAAAAAATGTGAATGAATATGCAAGAAGTCCAAATTAAAGGACAGGAACAAATATCAAAGTGCAAAATTAGATATAAAGTGCGAAGTGCAAAAGGTGCAAGAAATTGTGCTACCTAATAAAGTTCAAGTAAATGTGTAAAGAAGCCCACTCTATAGATCCCAGTGGTGTTCATCCAGATCACTGTGGGTAGCAGCCCAGAGTGTCCATATGTTCACATTCAATGAATGTCACCAGGGTGTGATTATCCACCACCAAAAGAGGGTAAATACAGTTACCAGAAGAAAATGGACTTAAATACCAGCTGCACTGAGTCATATAAGCTGATATAAGCATATATCGCCAGAGAAATGATCCATCTGTATCACAGCATGGGACACACCATATAGCTATAGAGGAGACACCCCCTCTTGGTTGCATCACACGAACCATGAATCCATATAAAAATAAAGCATCTCCACATAGTGTAAAACCGCAAACTACGAAAGGTTGGAACACTTACAACAAGTATGAATCACAGCGCTTATCAACTCCAGCATAGACATAATCACAGAAGACATGTGGTACGCAATGGCCTGGATAGGACTCGACCTGATGTGCTTCGTCTACATAGACATCATCTGGGGCCAGGAGAAGATTACCTGCCCACTTTTACGTTAAGGGAGGATTGGGGAAACTGGCCTAAATATGGTTCGAACATGTAGCATGTTCCAAAAGGTGAACGTAGCCTTTAAGGAAGCAAATGATTGGGGTTTTTTTTAAACTTCATGATCATTCAGATAAATTGGGGGGTGGCTAGAAATTGAAATTCAGTGTGGAAATAACTATATGATTTAAAATTTTGGCCACAAATTAAAAATCATATCCTCAGCTCTTTCTGGTCACAAGGTACATAGGCAGCTTTCTGCCCTACTGATGCTTCCTGGGATACTGGTTTTATTAGGTATATTCTATTCTTATCCTCTTCATAACTTCATAGTAGACACTCTTTCTTAAAATTCTTATCAATTGAAGTCACTCTTTCTCAGGAAGTGCCTAAATTAAATAAAGGTGAATATTAATTTGTAATCCCAAATTAATCATTTTTTAAAAAAGAATTGCTTTATCTGCATTATTTCATGTATGATATAATAGCATTAGCTGCAACTTTAAAACATTCTGCTTAAGTAGAGATGTAAAGCTTTATGCTTTTCAGTTGCAGAGGGTTTTTTTTTTTTTTTTGGAACATTGAAGCAGCAACTGCTATTAGCTATCATATTCTTAGAATATTACATTTTAGCCTTTTTGGTATAGGTTGGTATATGCATGGCTGCCATTGACCATGAAATCCTATTCAGAAATCATTATTTCTTGTAAGGTACATATGTTGGATTAAATTAGTTGTCTCTCAGAATCAATTTCCTGAACAAAGATATGTTGGAAATTAAACTGCGTGTTATACAAAGAGTGCTGTATAATAAAGAACCACATTAAACAGTGGAATATGCTTTTTTAATGCATATGCGGTATAGGTCACCAGATAATAGAATGTCCAATTATTATACAGATATAGACATAACTGTTATTCCATAAAGAATTCTTATTCTGAAGTGTTCATTCTTAAATGCAAAACGTTATGTCAACAAATAAGTTGCTCAGGCTTCACCTGAGTGATTTCTGACTGGTTCCCAGGGGTTTATTACATTAAGAATTATTGCTCAAGAATAACAAAGAAGTGTGAAAATTGTTCCTTCCTAAAGTATCTCAAGATTTTTTCATATCTGTTCACTCTTTTATTTAATATAAGCCTGATATTTATTGGGTTGTGACATCCGTTCTGAGTTGCTAAGTATAAACAGCTATCCTATTATTTATCTATTTTCACTGTCTAAGATTCCCTAGTTAAAAAACGATTAATTAGACGTTGACGCTGTTATTCACCCACTTTAGAATGTTCATTGGTATTTCCTTCACTAACGTTAAATTGTTTTTGCATTTTGTAATGGATTCTGCAAAATGTTGGTTTCTTATTCATTGCATTTATATTACTTAGAAATATAGAAGGTGTTCATGTTTTTATATAACCTAACTTTTTCTTTTTAGTTTTGGATATAGTGGATCAGAAGTTCTAACCCCTCCTCACTTTAATAACATAGTATGTTGTGTCTGTCTTCCCATTGGAGAAATCTCCTATCCCTTTCTGTCAAGACAGACAAATAGTAAGAGCAAATATCACCAATAGAGGTATAGATGCCAGTAAAAACCTGACAAAGGCTCTAACTCTATCCCCACTCAATAAAAAAAAAAAAAAAAAATGTTCTGAATGTGACTCAATCCAGTGAACCAGTGTTCAGAATCTGGCAAGAGACTATTCTTTATAGCTTCATAAAGCTATATAATATAGCTTTATAAAGATCCAAAGAAGTGACAACAGTGAATGATCAGTTAAAGTGATTGTAAATGATCACCTTGTAAAACAACCCATTCAGTTTAAAATAGAAATGAAAGGCAAAACATTTTTGTATAGATTTTTTAGATAGCTAAATGATAAATACGTTTTTCCCCTTTTTTTATAAGTGATCACATTCCATTTTTTCTCAGCTGCATAAGAGCTGGGGGAAAGAGAAGCAGCAGCACACTGAGCTTGCCAGTAAAGGGCTGTGCAGCGGGGGTTTGTCAGGACAAGTCTGATCATTGGAGGAGAGTACAATGAGTACATAGCTAGATAAGCAATACAAAGAGAACAGGATACTTTCTCATACAAGTACATGGTAGAGCATGTACATATCAGGAATATGAAGTATTGGGGTAACCAACTGATTTACTATTATTTTTTTCCTAGATCAAATTATGTTGATTGTCAGTAAAAGTATTTAAGAACTTTTTGAGTTTAAAAACAGATATACACATAAACACATGTTCTCAATTCACTTAAAAAGTAAATATTTGAAATTGATGCATGTTTGTTAACTACAAATATTATTCACTTAAAGGAGAAATGTAGAAAATTAAATAAAATAGACATTCATACTCATCGCCAGGGATGTAGCATCATTCTGATGCTGCAGCTGTCCCCTGCTTGCTCTAAGACTGAGAAGCGAGTGATCACCTGACTGCTGATCACTCTGTTCTTGATCCATTCTGAGCAGAGAGCAGTAACTGTCATTCGCCAGCTCTCTGTTCTGCCCCTCCAGTGCTCACTGGAAAGCTGGGCTGTGAAGGGAGCAGGAGCAGCTGGCTCAGCATCTCAGTGGCATCTCAGGCATCTGGGTGGATCCTTACATTATTGTCGGAATCCTGACTGGAGCGGCTTTGTGATGTCACCTGATAGGGGGCTTTAGCCCACTGTCTTCTCATTCCGAGTCACAGGAGACCACAAGTAAGTGCACTCCTGTGACCCAGATAAGAAGCATAGCCAAAAAAGCTTTGACCATAGTCCTCTTTTTGTAATTTTTTTTAGTTTTTAGGTATACATATATAAATAAATATTTAAGCTAAAACTTTAGCACATAGTGTATGTAAAACAAACACAGATAATTATTACTGGCATTACAGCTATCTATATAGCACTAACAATTTACACAGCACTCACATACTGTCCGTTCATATTAGTCCCTGCCATCAAAGGGCTTACAATCTATGGTCCCTATCTCACATGCATGCATACAAGCACACACATATCAGGGCCAATTTGGAAAAGAGACAATAAATGAAACTGATTCCAAATAGCAAGGCCATTAGTGCCTATTTAAAACTATCATGTCATAAACTGAGACAGTCTTTAACTATCTGGCTGTTAGTGAGATTCATCATCTAAATAATAAGTTACTGTATACAATGACCAGAGTCTATGTGTCTCTTCTGACAGCAGTACAAAATAATGAATAAAATTTAATAAAAAATATATTACAGTTAAAAACCATATATCCAAAATCTGTGAAAATGTGGACCATCTAGCCATGGTAAAGACAGCTGGGAAATATGAAAAGATGATGGCATCTTTTTTTCCGTTGAAATTAAAACATAATTATTTTTTCGTTTTATTGCTGCTCACTGCTGCAATGGTATTAGGAAATCAAGCTACTGTGCGTGACTAGTAAAGAAAATGATGTTTTTTTCAAAACATATCCGTAAACTAGCTGGTTGCTATGGGACCACAGCGTTTGAATTATACCAGCCTAATCAAATCAGCTCCCAGCAAATTGTAAATATTTATGGAATGGTTTCAAAACGCAAATTTTGAAGGGTTGAAGGGTTTTATCTCCTTCAGCAGTTGATAATACTGATATGTTTTATTTTGTAAGCACAGTAAAGACATAAAACATTGGTTGGATGTTACATACACAGGCCTCAATAAAGTTTAAGGCTGCATTCACATGTCAGTGTATAATCGCGGGCAGAACCAAAGCTCTTGTACTTTTTGGAGCGTATTGCGTCCCGCGATTTTGTTTGCGCGATGTTGCCGCGATTCGGCGGGCGTAAATCGCGGCAACATCGCTCGGCGTTTGGGGGGCTATTGCAAATCAACGGGCAACGCTAGGCGTCCCGCGATTTGCAATAAATCTCCGAATCGCGGGCGGAACCGCGACGGTTCTGCCCGCGATTATACACTGACATGTGAATGCAGCCTTAAGGGTAACCTCCTAGTAGCAAGGCAGGATGGGTTGATGCCATCTCTGTGAGTTTTTCAGCCAGACTTCGGGAAGTACATAAATGGCCTAAACCTATAACAAGCACATTACCCAACTTTAGTCACAGCTGCACAGTTTTTTCACCTCTTCCCTGTATAGGCATTTTTTTTTTAGGCATTTTTTTTTTTTGGTAAAGGTGAACTAACCCTTTAAGGGCCTGTTTACACCAGGTCAATTGCACTGCACTTGGCAGCCTTTCCCAGCGTGGTTCCAATGCTTAGACAAGGCAATTTGCCCTGTTTACAATTTGGTCAGTTTCCGCCACGGTGCTGCATTGGTTTACACTTTGTGACATTTCAATAAAGTTTAAAAAGGTTACAGTGCAATGTGCCATTTACAGCAAATCAGCACAGCTCACAACAAGCGGCTGCTTTCTAACACTGCATTAATCATCTGCCCCTACTCAAGATGGCCATGGCTAGAAATGTTAGGGGGTAATTTTCAAAGTGATTCTCCAACAAAATAAAGCATGGAGGTATGGATGGATGGGTGTGTTTGCTTTGAATATTACAAATGAATTAAACTGTAACTCCACTTTTGTTGAGAAAAAAAAAAAAACATCCCCTCTGCTTAATCTACAGTATCTCACAAAAGTGAGTACACCCCTCACATTTTTGTAAATATTTTTTTATATCTTTTCATGTGACAACCCTACACTTTGCTACAATGTAAAGTAGTGAGTGTACAGCTTGTATAACAGTGTATCTTAGGCAGACTTCTGGGAAAATTGGTGAGCCAATCACACAGGCAGGAAATTATGTTTCTGGGGTGTGGTCAGTACACATTCTGTGTACAGAACACCTCCAAGGTAATTTTAATAACACATTACAAATCATATTGTAATTGAGTCACAATTGTATATGCTATATTGTTTTTTCTTTATGTAGCACAATTCCAATCCGTTTTTCTGCATATGGGTCCCCCTGGGTTACCGCTAGCAACAACAGCACATTTAAGCATGTTTCTCCAAGTGTGTTTGGGTTTTTGTATTTATTTTGTAACTTGGATAGGAGAAGAGATGAGTGGGATTCTCCTTGAACTGAACGATGCACAATTTGGCGGGGACACTTGAAAAACGCTATTTTGGCGCTGACTTGACACTGGCTGAATGTCTATCAACGCTGGCTTTACGCTGGTTAACGCTGGCCGGATGCCTGTTAATGCTGAACTGACTTGTGACTGCTTTCTGACTAAAGAAGTCCTCTTTGAGCTCCCTTAAGCACTCTTGCTGAGGTAGCTACTTGTATACCGCTGCACTGCTGAACACTTCATGGCCCACACTGGCGCCCCCTTGCTCTCAATTATCTTCAGGGCTTAGACAATGGCACCCCCTTTCTCTAAGCTTCCTCTACTGATTAGCTGGCTCCCCGATCCATTTGACCTTCTGGAGTGGCCCCCTCTCCTAGGAAGACCCCTGGGCAGTTTCGAGTACTCACAACACTGCTTTTCCTGGAAACTTCTGCCCAGCAGCTCCACTCGGTCAGCAACACTTTGGATCCTCTTCCTGCAGCCCAGCTTAACCTCCGGTCCTCCAGGTCGACTGCCCAGGACACTCACACTTGCTCTGACAGGAGGAGAGACAGACATCAGCCTCCCCCTGGGACACTGCTTCCCGCCAAATACGCTCTGTCATATGCTCCCCTCAGACTTATATCTGATCCCAGGGTGCATTGCGGCAAACTCCGCCCACTGAGACAGCTATAAGCCCTGGTGCACTATTGGTCAGGTTTCCTCCACTGTCCAATAAGAGCCCTCATTGGATACAGCGGGGAGACTCCCCAGACTCAACAGACAACACCTGGAAACACATGATAGCCTAACTGAATGATCAGGCCCCCCTAATAAGCAGACAGGGCCAAAATGTACTTTTCATGGCACCTACCTAGGAGGGTGCTACATCTATTTGCTATTTTTTCCCCACAAAAGTGGAGTTACCCTTTAAATGGTGTTTTTAGTTTGTGATACACAGATACAGTTAAGTTCTTCTTTAAATAGCACCTGCTGTTTGTGTTGTGTACATTAGAAGGCTGACAGGCTGCTAAGATCTGCTCCCATATACACTTCCATATACACTGACACGTGAATTGATTGTGACATAATTGTGAACTTTTACATTTTTCCACAACTACATGGGGGAATGAGGGTTTGCTATAAAGTGCTTTTGCTGCTTGTTCAGATTGTGAAAAATGTAACTCTAGGCAGATATAAAAGACACATATATATATAGCTCTGTATTAATATACCATTCATTGTATTTTTTTTAATGCAATCAGTGTAAGTAACTGAATATCATGAATTATGTTAAAGCCTAGTACACACTACTCATTTTTTTTCGCTCAACCTAGCAGGGCTGAACAGAAAAAAACTGACAGGTCAGGAAGAGCCGCTGTACTTACTATGCAATGTTTGTACAGCGATCTCCCCTGCTGTGCTACTTTGTTCTGACAGAGGGACAGCCCCCCTGTCAGAACATTCCCGTCAGTGCTCTCAGCCATTGGCTGGGAGAGATTATCGGGAGCCAATCAGAAGACATTCTTCGATCATGCCCCATTCTACAGAAGCCAGCAGAATTGTCGGACCAGCTGCAGTACACATGGGCCTGAATGTTGGACGGCTTTTATTGAACCGGACGATTCCGTTCAACAGCCCATGTGTACTAGGCTTTAGACTTATATCAGCCTATTGAAAATCCTGCACAGCAAGTCTAGTGCAAAAGAAAGAAACCGCTCAAGGAGCCAATCAGTATATTGACAAATGTTGTAGGGGTCAGGGTAGGCAGCAGGCAGTGGAAAATTCCATTATCCAAACAAGGCTAAAGGCAGGTGGCAATCGGAAACTTAATTTTTTAGGCAAAGGGTCAGGGTAGACTGTGATCAGTAATGTAATCTGTTTTACATTCAAAGGGTCAGGGCAGGCAGCAATCGGTAGCATATCCCCAATTAAGGCAAGGATCAGGGTAGGCAGCAATCAGTAACATAATCTGTTTTCCAGGCAAAGGGTCAGAGGAGTTGGTAGATAGCAGTCCATCCATTATCCAAGCAAAGTCAAGCAAACAAAACAATCAGAGCCAAGACATTTAGTACAAGTGCTAAAATCAAACACTAGTTATTCAACTGCGTTGTCCTGTACTATATAAGACCAAGATATTCACGTAATGAGCAACATGAATCGTTTTATAGTAGATTGCCAGAGGATTTCATGCGATTTTGGCTCCTTACCCCATTCACGGCACAGTTTGTTCCCAATTGGGGTGTCGGAAGGGGAGGAGTAAGATCCATCTGATACGGGTTATATGTGATTCTTGCTGATACTATTAAGTTCTACATTTGCTATGATACATGCATATCTTTTTTGTTCCTTTGGATGTCTCTAGGAGCCCTGTATCTCCACTTTAAGGACATCGTTTGTTTCTATTTTTGTATTTTCTCGATATAAAATAAATACATATTTTGAAAGAAAAGCTAACACTATGACATACCAGTTTACAGTATTTATGGAAATAATCCTGGAAGAAATAGGTTATTTATCTGTCCTATATGAGAACCACACTTGCTAAAATATTATTTTGTGTTCAGGGGGCTCTCCCACCCCAGTATTCCTAAGATTTATTAAAATAAGTATCTTTTAACAAAGAAATGTGCTTTCTAAGCTTTTTTTTGTTGTAATTTGCTTCTCAGTGTGAATATTTCCAATACTAAATAATTGTATGTATGTTTCCAAAGAACTTTTTATGGAAAAAAACATTTACCCAGATCTATTAAATATTATTTAAAATTTCTATATAATTTACCCTGTTGGTAATTAATTTACTTCAACAAGCAAAAATAAACCCTGCTTCTGTCATATGTATCCCCGTCCTACAATAAATTAAGGAATAAACTAAGCACAAATATCATAACATCCTAGAAAACAAAGTAAATCCTCACTGGCTATACCAGCTCTGTTAAATACCTTTAGGATTCCCATTTAGTAGAGATCTGTCTGAAATCAACATGGAGGACCTATTGGTTAGTGAAATATTTAGTGTTGCTCACAAGTTTATTTTTTTTAATTTTATTTTACATATTAGCTTTAAAGCAGAACAGCCCAGTAAAATTAAAAATAAAATATGCACCTTTATCTGCAATACACACATTAAATCTGGACCTGTTCCCCAAAGTAAATCTTTTCTGCCTCTGGATGTCACCAGTCTTTCAAATTTAATGACAGACAGCGTTATTTGACCAACTTCCACTGAGCCAAGCTGCCATGGACCCATTTTTCTGGGAGGATATCATAAGTAACCTTGGCTCACTATACTACTGCACTGACCAGCACTGAAGTGTCATTCAATGAGCACCATTCAATGCAGTAGTAAGGGACTGCCCACTGCAACCACTGTAGGAGAAGCTGAATGACCTGTGACATCAATAAAATTGCCAGAAGACCCTTAGCAATACAACATGTATAGAATGAATAAAAAGTGTGTGTAGTTTTAAGGATGATAGAGAGGATAGGAGGCCTGGGGGTATTATTTAAAACTGGGGTTCAACAAGATCTAAACTCACTAAAATCTCAAGATTTAACATGTTATTGTAATTTAACTTCAAAAGTTGTTTTCATTGTTTTCATTTGTTAATCTGCAGCATTCATTAGATTAATACTTGATCCTGCTATGAAGGTCTTTGTCCACTCGCTTTCTGTTATCGGGTGACAAATGTCTTCCAGTTGAGCTCTGACATGTCAACTTTTTACATGCTATCCTAGTTGTGTCCGCAAGTGACCATGCTAACACACAGTGGAAAAGTATGGTGTACTATCCGGAAGCTGGTGCAGAGCAATGAGGTGCAGCAAATGCTGAAGCAAGTGCATGTAGGAATAAACTGGCTGAAAAAAGCAAAAGAGAATTAATTAAAGGAGTATTTTATTAAAAAACCATAGTAGTGGTTTATAAAACACATCAAGGTGTACATCTACTTTAATATTACATTTAATTTTTCTTAGCTAATGAACCATGAAGGCATCACATTGATAGCCCAAGTATCACTACAGATTCCTGCCGACTAAGGCAAATGTTTCCCTCATTAAAATGTACCACACCCCCTAAAGTGCTGCTGGTGAATTTGGCCCTTCTCCCCCATTCTTCCACTGGCTCAGAAAACAATGGTTCTCTTTAGGGTTTTTATTGGGAACAATGACATTTGATAGGGATAGGGAGCACGGAATACCCCAATAAAATGCAAATTTGACAGTTTGAGGACTCCTCAGTTCAGGCTACACACCACAACTGTTGGCCACACTTCACAAGCTGAAGGTCCCACAGGATTCCTAATGCTGCAGATGACTTGTATGCTCTCTAGACTCCACATCATAGGACAGCTGGACTCTTTCCCACCAACTTCCTCCTGGCTCTCTCCAGTGAGCTTCATTCTGATCCAACTTGATCCCTGGACTAGGATCTGGCAATAGGCCCCCCAGCTAAGCTGTCTTCCTCAAAGCTCAAAGCTCTTCAAAGGATCCTGCACGAGGGGCACAGCCCATGCACAGGGGTCTGCTCCAGAAATATTGCAGCCTGCTGCCCAGGCCTCTGACTATTTATAGCCTCTCCATCCACCTTCTGTAACACCTCCCCAGGGATTGGCTGGAGTTCCATAAGTATTCAGGATGACTGTTCTACTCTCCCTCCCACTATACTTCTAGAAGCTTCCATAAGACGGGGGGGGGGAGTAGCAGAACAGCAGACTGTAAAATATTGAGCAGGCATAAGCAAATAACCCTTGCTCCACTGATTACAGAGTAGCTAAACACAATTTACCACCATCCTACTCTAAACTAGGAGGGTGGTACAAAAATAAACTTGTAAAAAGGCTGTATGACTTATATCTTCAACGTGAATTGATATTTTACAACTAAAGAACATGGGCTGTATTCACACAAGTGGAATAAACTAAGCAATAATACATATTCAAGCATGGAATTTTAATCATAATAAAAAATAAAGCCATGTTATCTATTATTCAAATATCTCGGGGCCTTAGATTTTCTAGAGAAGGAATCCTTTTTGGAATTCAGAACTACATGTCTAAGTATATTAGAGTATATCTGGCTAAAACATTTCTATATATACATTTTTTTATACTAGACAGAGGTTGGAATTTCTGTCAGCTTTTTTGCAGTCTGTCACACATTGGAGACTTCCTCTTTCTTTCTTTCCCTCCCTATTTGAAATCTCTCCAAATGTCAGTTATAGGAACACTTCAAGTTCTGATGATAACTGCAAAGCTTTAGATTTCCAATCATTTGCTGTTGCAGTGACTAAAATCACGAGGACAAAAAGAGAGTATGAATCATCCCAACATTTCTCACCCTTCCACATGCTATCCACACATGAAAAAAAAAAAAACATTGAGCTAGGGAAACACTTTAAATTATATTTTAGTTTTGAACCCTGTTTTTTTAGCATTGATTTAGTAGTACTTTACGCAGTCACTTTAATAGAGAATGCATAACTAATATTTCTTATGATATTGATTAGAAAAAAACAAAAAAAACAAAAGAAAAGTAGTAACAATTTATTTCTCACGGATTACCATATTTTAGAACTTTCTAACATCTAATGATACAATCTTTTGACATGATGATCTATGTGGAGAAGGAATCATAGCTCTCAGAACTTTATTGCACTAAACCACCAGTCCAGTCAATAAATTATGTTTTTCTGGAAAAATAATAATTGGCCTTTGCAGAAGAACCAATCGAATTTAAAACAACATTTCAATATCCCTTATATGTAGCACAACATTTTTATTTTATTTGTTACTGACTTTTTTGTTTAGACATTTACTAAATATTTTTTAAAACTTTAAACCAGCTTAAGCAAGCCCCAGCAATTTCTAGGATTTTTCTCTACAGTATATTGCATATTGGGACCTTTTTAAATTCCTGTATTCAATCAGTAGGAATTCAATTTAATAGACTTATGTACCTATCTGCAGCACTATCATTTGGACCTTTCGTGTCAGGAAATGTGGGTGGAGCTTAGCACATGTAATGACACTATTTGAGACCAAATAGTATGCTCTTTGACACTATATTCCATGTTTATATTGGCATACACTCTTTTTTATAATTTTTTTTATAAACACAAATGTCTTCAATTACATCATTTTTAAATCTCCTTACTCTTCATAGTATTGGACCAGCCAAAAAAAAAATACACTAGGAATCATAGGATGCAATTATTCGATTGTCTATGATAGGGATGGGTTCTGTGTTCGAGTCGAACGTAAGTTTCGCAAAACACATGAACAAATGGGGCACTCTGTGGGAAGTTCATCTGCCGATGAGCGCCCCATAATGCACTGTGCTATTGCAGTGCATTGATTGCAGATGATTGGCCACAACATACACCTAACCTGTATGCTTTGGCCAATCACAGCACAATGTCCTGTCAGAACTATGATTGGCCAAAGGCAGGGTGCCTTTGGCCAATCATGGCTCAGGGGCTTAATCCACGCCCCACACTATATAAGGCTGCTGCTTACACGGCAGCCGTGTATAGTGTGTTACAATAGAGATTAGGCAGGTGGTTAGTGGACAGTGAGTTCAGTCAGTTTAGTGCAGTCAGGGTAAATTAATTGATATGTTGTAGTCCTGGGTCCCCTCTCTGTGCTCTCCAAGTTTTCTTTCCCTGTCACTTATAGTTTTGAGAGCAGTGCCATGTAAATCTGGCCAAGATTTCCCATAGATGCCAATGTTAAAGATAGGAAGCAGTGCCACGGTAAGCTGACTAAGATTTCTCATAGATGCCAATGTTAAAGACAGGAAGCAGTGCCATGTTGAGCTGACTAAGATTTCATATAGATGCCAATGTAAAAGACAGGGAGAAGTGCCATGTCAAGCTGACCAAGATTTCCCATAGATGCCAATGAGCACTGAAAGCTGAATGAAAATTGGTCTGGGCAGGAAGGGGGCAAATGTGCCCTGTATTTAAGTGGTTAAGGGGAACCCCATGACAGAATTAAAAAAAAAAAAAAAAAAAACAATGTGGTGTACCCCCCCCCCCCCCACCAAAAAAAAAATCTATACCAGGCCCTTTTTGTCTGGTATAGATTTTAGGGGGTACTCCATGCTGAAATGTAAAAAAATGGGCGTACAGTCTCCCCCAAAATCCATGCCAGGCCCTTAGGGTCTGGTACAGATTTTAAGGGAAACGCAACACCAAAATTTAAAAAAAAAAGGTGTGGGGTCCCCCCCAAGATCTATACCAGACCCTTATCCGAGCATGCAGCCTTTCAGGCCAGGAAAGGGTGGGCAAGAAAGTGCCCCCCTCCTGAACCATACCAGGCTGCTTACCCTCAAAATGGGGAGGGTGCTTTGGGGTGCCATGTTGATGGGGACAAGGGCCTCTTCCCAACAACCCTGAGCTGTGGTTATGGGGGTCTGCGGGTGGGGGGGGCTTATGGGAATCTGGAAGCCCCCTTTAACAAGGGGGCCCGCAGATCCCGGCCCCCCTCCCCTATGTGAATGGGTATCAGGTACATAGTACCCCTACCCATTCACCTAAAAAGTATAAAAATTTAAAAACTACAGAACACAGTTTTTGACAATTCCTTCATTTGACATCAGAATGGGGCGGTGACACCGGGTGACGTAACCAGGTGGCCCCACCCCTTGCTTATAAAAGAATTGTCAAAGTTGAGGATCAGGCAAAGCATTTTTAAATTTGTTTCTATTTTTCGGGTCCGGCGGGCGTTCTGATTGACGATGGATTTACATTAAGGGACACAATTTTTTATTCTTTTTAAAAAAGGACTTGTCAAAAACTATGTTCTGTGGTTTTTACTTTTTTAAACTTTTTTGGTGAATGGGTACGGGTACAATGTACCTGATACCCATTCACATGGGGGGCAGGATCTGGGGGCCCCTTGTTTCATTTTAAGCATCATTTAGGCATCATTAAAATCAATGATCCTGTAAAAAATATTGTTTTAAAAAATAAAGTTTGCACTGATACATGTCTCCAGGGCAGTACCCAGGTCCCCATACACAGGGGCAGACTGGGGGCCCAGGAGACAAGTAGAAACCTACAATCCAGAGGCCCAAGGTGCAGCGACTCGGCCCCCCTCCCACTCTCCCAATCCTCCTCCTGACCCCCATTCCAAGCTGCAGCCCTGCTCCAGATACTCTCTACTTACCAGCTGAATCCAGGTTCCTGACCTGACCAGCAGGAGAGGTTGGGGGGAGCTGGGACAGCTCTGTTGGGGCTGGCCGGGGCACAAGAGTCTCCAGTGGGGCATGGAATTGGCCTCTGCTCAGTTTACACCATCCATGCTGGGGGGGGGGGGAGGCCTGCGCTTTGTCCTTGTCTTCAACCCGCACTCAGTAGGTCAGCAGCAGGGAGTTTTTACTTCTCTTCACCTGGAATCCTTTAGGCATGTCTGTGGCAGAAGCAGTGCAGCCTTTTTACCGGGCATCAGGGTGGCCTGAGGGGCAATTGCCCCCCTGTCCCCTGGCCCAGTCCTCCCCTGCCCATACACCTTTAATGGCAATAACTTGCATGTAAACCTTTAAAATTAGGACTTTTGATTTTCCATGTTCGTGTCCCATAGACTTTAATAGAGTTCACATGTTCGTTAGAATTTTTACTTTTACTCTGTTCAAGATCTTCTGGTGCGAAGCGAACAGGAGTGTTCGGCCCATCACTAGTCTCTGATGTATATGAAAAGCTATTTGCTTTTTAACAAACGAATCTGAACTGGTTTGCACACTCCATCCAAGAAATCATCAATAACCAAAATTATACAAGGTTACAAGTTTCTTAGTTGAATTGTATTGATGAACTTAATCTAGACTCCAGGTCCTGGAGGTCCCAACAGGGGTCTTCTTGATAATTGCTCACATCTTAAAACTATTAAGATTAACAGTCTCATTAGCAAATAAGAAAGTGAGGGTAATTAATCAATGGGTGCAACTTTAGGCACAAAACACTGTTGTATTGATTATGCCTAACAAATAAGTTAGCACTGCTGTTCACTTTATATTTGAATTGGAAGTGTACCGATATTATAGCTCCTCATGTGCCTTTATTATAAGATGAATACACATAAATAAACACAAGACTTGTTAACTAGTAGGTATACTTGGTAGACTAATATATAATCAACCCTTATTATACAGTTTCTATGCAAATCATGTATAAAAGGCCGCAGCGATATCAATTCACCTTAAAATTCAGGGATTCATCCTTTTTCTTTACCACTCTCGCTCTGTCACCCTACATGATATACAAATCTTCCATGGTACTTTTCATTCCCAGACACCCGAAACAGCCATTTTCCATGAACCCCTGCATAGTTAACAGGTGCCTTTTTATTTTGCAAGACAATCCCAATATGTTTATCCATGTAAAATACAATAAATATTTCTTCTGCTGTTTTTATTATGACTTCCAAAATGTAGACACCATTTACTTATGAACATTGCATAGTACTAATTTCTGTTATGCATGCTGAATATAATTATCTGATTTATTTATGTAAATGTAACACAGTACTTCTTATTAAGCCACAGCTTTTAAACAATTTAGTCACACCCAACTTTTGTTTCAGTGCATGCCAATGTATTATCACCCTATCATATCAACTGTACATTAGTCTAAAGGATCAACACCAACCCAAACTGTGTTTTTTTTAGTTTTGGATAGACTTGAGAAGTGCAAATACTTTTGCCAAGTTTTATTTGCTGTCTTTGAACCCACTGGGACATTTTACATTGTGACAGCATGTGACAAAATGACAAGAAATTAATTTAAGAGTATATATATTACTGGGATAAGAAGACATTGTCAGTAATAGTCACATAGGTTCTTTGTTATGTTGTAGCCTCTGTTGCCTCTAGAGAGATTTCCCATTACTGAAGGGAAAACCTCTCCAATAGGGACACACACTGCAATACAAACCTAGCATCGGTTTAATCTGAAAATGTGGAATAGACTCCCTCAAGAATTAGTTCTGACCAGCTCAGTAGATTGTTTTAAAAAAAAAGCTGGATGCATTCCTAAATGCACAAAATATAACTGGATATCAACACTACTTTATAAGTAATAACACTAGGGGTAGTTGATTCAAATAATACACAATTGCCTACTGGGAGATCAGGAAGGAATTTTTACTTTACTAGATCAAATTGGATCATGCGTTATTTGAATGTTTGTCCTTTCTCTGGATCAACTGTGGGCATATGATTGTGTATGCGATTATTTATTTATTTTTTAATCTATTGGTTGATCTAGATGGACTTGTGTCTTCTTCCAACCTGACTAACTGTGTAACTGTTCCTTCTAGACACTGTCCAAAACTTTAAAAAAAATGGGCTTCAATATTTTCTAGTTAAATTTGCTAAGGAACACAGCCTACCCACTAAATAAATATGTAGAAGAAAATAATTTTATATATATATATATATATATATATATATATATATATATTTATAGGAGGCACTGCTCAGTGATAGTTTGCACCTTCACTAATATGACATTAAAGTGGACCTTTCCTTCCCAAACGTAAAAAGCTCAGGTGAATGCAGCTCTGCATGCTGATCTGTAAACATCCTTAAAGCACATAACATCCTAGTATTGAAAAGCACTGGTAACGTAGCCAGGGCCTCTCTAGTGCCTTCCATAGAGATTTTGTTTGCAACTTGTGAAATCTCACAAATCTTGTGCAATAGGCATTGTTTTTTTCCAGAGATGAAAAATCATACCAGATTTCATATGGTGAGATCAGTGAGATCAGGTAGAGATGCCATTGGTAGTTGTAGTTGTCATGGGATTTCCAAAGCATTTGCCTCACTTAGGTAGGTGGGATAGAGCGGGTGCCAAGCCAATAATACACTAAGTCCCAGTGCAAAGAAAAGAACTTGCCTAAGGATATGTTATTATAAGTCTAGGTCTGCTTTATTATATAACACAGATTTCCTTAATTTTCACATTTTACTTTGTCCAAGAAACTTATTGTGGAACTGCAATCCTTAAGAACCCTTATGTGTACATTCAAATGGGGAAAGAAAGTTTCCTTCTGCAAACTCCCTGCACTGCTGTCGGGTTCAAAGACTGTCCTGCTTTGTATCCTCAATACTGTGTAACAAGTTTACATATTGGAAAGTATCCAGATCCTTCGACAAATAAGGATCTGATTTATGACAAATAAGGATCCTTTCGACAAATAAGGATCCCACTGATTGCACCCATGCTGCCTACAGTAATCCTGCTATCACATTGCTAATGCTGGAACATAGATCACAATAGACTGCCATGGTAATCTGTATGCAAAGTGCATTCTACTTGAAAATCTTCTTCCCAGTCCAATGCATTGCTGATGTCATTGCACATTCCTAAGTTCTTATTCCAGCATCACAATGATGCTGCAAATGAAAAGTGCTCATTCTTGGCACCAGTATCCATTTGCACTGTACTGACCCGAGACATTGTACTGTTCCTTGACTGAAAACACAAACTAATATTTATGACTATATTATAAAGCATTTATAAATTGTACATATAACATGTTTTTTCATGTTATGATTATCTCAGACTTACAAATTGCAGTCCACAAGTAAGGAGCTCCAAGCACAACAGCTACCTGTGATGCATTGCTATATATCACATACAGGCATGAAAGTATTCTCTGCCAACTGAACAGCAGAAGGAAGAATGTTTTATCATAAACCTGTACACTCTCAAAAAATAAACAAAAAAATATTTTGACAATTTTCTTGTTTAAATAGTGGTGCATCTTGGAAATGTGGTGTCACAGTTGATTGGATCCACTCACTTCTGGGAGGCAGGCTCCAGACATGGACAGCTCTTCTGAGAAACATCGCCCTGGCTGCACTGCTGTATATGGGGCTAGTTAGCACACAATTTTCCACCCCAAAAGATCCACAGAAGGGGTTCCCTGCCTTATCAGAGCAATTAGTGTCCCAAGGTCAGGGACTGCGCTACAGGAGAGGCTTAACCTGTGTGGAAAACAACCAAAGTTGGCAGAGTTTACAGTTCCTAAGGGAAGGGATCCTGCCGAGTTAGCTAAGTCTCTTTTGTGGGATCATCGGTACCTGCTGGAGAATTCATCTATGCCTTGAGGCTGCTAAGTGGAGATATACGCTCTTGCTTTTGGCTTTCAGGTGAGAGGCCAATTTGTGTGGTGGCCGTTGTCGCACTGAGAGCACTTGTGTCCCCATCTTAGGAGGAATTATCCAGCACACTCCTGTTTCATGGGATTCCTTGCATGGACTATACATTTTATACTGATTTACACTATGCTTTATGTTTTTATTAGTGCTGCACTAACTATTTTGTTATTTCCTGGACTGGTTTTTGCATTTTGACCTGAGTGCATAGCTGCTTCATTTGTATTTATTGCTTTTTTGATTGTGGCTGATATTTTCTTGTTATAATAGTGGTGCAGCCTAATGGAACATGGGCATTTTGCATTTTAACTAGTCTACATGCCACAGCCAGCCCATAGCTTGACTGCAAGCTTCACCCTGGTCTACATTATCTGCACCTTACTGCTCTTCCATTCCGCTGGTCAGTAGGCATGACCTAAAAGGGCATGGTGAAATAGAATATGGGTCTATTTCCTATATACATGGCACACATACCTTGTAGTCCTTCTACCCACAAATTATGCTTTAATTATTATGCCACAAGTTAGAGTTTCACAGACACTAATAAACCACAAGGCATAGCTTAAATATCAATACATTTAAAAAAATAAACCCATCTATAATATATGTTTCTATGCACATAAAATATAGACATTTATGAGTCTGCCTTAGACTTTTAGAACTTTATCAAAAAAAATGTGGGCTACAAAGCAACTAGAAACAACAAAACTGTACATAAGAGAATGTAATGTAATGTTTAGGTACAAACGCCTTCATAATTGTATACGCTTTCCAGGCTGCATTGTACTGAAGCTGTTTTATCAGCTACTGATTACATTCCCTTCATTGATGTAATCCTTGACATTACATTAAATTCTCAAATGTTTTGTGAAGGTAAAATCATTTTTCCTTAGCATATGCTCTACCAGATGGCTTAAACCAAAGTCTCCTGTGGTGCAGCAAAATGACCTTCTATTAAAATGCCAAAGTGAATAGACCTTCTGAAAAATGTAATTGTGTGTTAGCATAAAATGGTGTGGCATAATTTAAAATACAGCATATCATCTTTTTTAAGAAGTTTAGTATCTTCTGTTTCCATAATTCATGAATCATGATAGGCTGAAGAATAGGGAGAAATTGGAAAAGCTCTACCAATATGCTCCAAAAAAACTAATTTACACAAATGTATCTGTTGGAAATATTTTGGCCTTAGCTTTAATTATTTAATAACTTTACATAGCTTTAAGTACAGTACATAACTTTTTATCAGAACCTCCCAAGTATACTAACATAAAAATTGATACAACCTTCTGTGTGTCCAAGCAGGTCCCAAATTTAATCTCAACTCCACCCCCCTATATGACATTATAAGTACATTGTCCAACAGCCCTTTCCCTACACACAGTGTGTGGGCAGGATATTCATAGTGAAGGCAGCAGCGAAGGAGAACAGAGAAGCGGTAGGGGATAGACAACACTGCTTGGGATTTTAGAGCAGCAAACACACTGTATTGACAGATGAGATAGGAAGTTCGGAGCACACTGTATTTCTGGAAGATAAACATGTATTTTTCTGTAATTTGAGCCTTTGTCAAACATGACAAACATGACAAACATGGGGTAATGAACATGTATTGTACCGAAGGCCTGAATATGTTTTTACCCTGTATAACTATTGTTACTGCTTTATAACAGGTATTTAGTGGATGCGGTCAGTTTACACTTTCATTGCCTTACTGAAGTAATCGTTCTGAATAATTTTAAGACAGACCTGTTGGCAAGGTGTTTTAATTGCTGTCTGTAGGTCCAATGAGAAAGTTATCCTCAATTACTGTAATACCAAGACAATGATTAGAATGGACAGCTAGCTGGAGACATTTCCCCTCAGTTTCTTTCACCATGACACTGTAACCAAGACATCATAACTATAGTCATCATTATTATCATATTTATAACTTGCATAATCCTCATTGTCCTCCTTAATTTCCTCAGCAAACCCCACAACTTAAAAACAAAGCCAACAAATTCTATATTTGACTTTCAGTGTTAAGAAAGAACCATAGGTAGAGAAGAAGAACCCCTCCCGCACCCACCAGTATATAAAAGGGACTGTGAAAGCTGTGCTCAAAAACAGGCAAATAGAGGGCAAAGCCTTGGTTACCAGTATTGCCTGCAGCATCCTTCCAGATTTACTTAAGGCTTTACTTCTTCACACGAGAGTATGATTGATGACTGATGGAGGAATAATTAATCGAAGATTCTCAGAATGAAAAGCATGGAGATCCTTGCACTGCAGCTCCCCAGGTATAGCTAAGGAGAACTGTAAACAGCATAGTAGTGACATTAGCAAATCTTGCTCTAAATCTTACTCCAGATCTTATAAGACCAGAACTGCCTTAAATGATCCAACGCTGCAGATATACATACAGCTATGAGGCTGTAGGCAAAGGAGTGCCTAAGCACCTTTACATACCAGAAAGTATGCAGGGATTTTCAAAAGAATTTTATACAAAAGATATATCTTTAAGGATACTGGTTAGTAGGAATGATCGAACTTTTGAAAAGTTCGGTTCGACCAGAACACCCGAATTTCCCGAAAGTTCGGTTTGGATTCCAGAACCCCATTGAAATCAATGGGACCCGAACTTCTGGAATCAAAAACATTTTCAAGCCCTAAAACCCAATAAATGCCCATAAAACGTGCCTAGGGTTCTGGGTCATGCCCCAGGGACTATGAATCAGACAACAAAAAGTTCTTAAAAATTGTCATTTTTGATATATATATATATATATATATATGTATATATGTATACCCCTAACCCAGAATCTGCATAGTGGGGTCACCCTGAACTACACTACGGTCACCCTGACAGGGCAGAGTCAGTTCACCCTAAACTACACTACGGTCACCCTGACATGGCAGAGTCAGTTCACCCTAAACTACACTACGGTCACCCTGACATGGCAGAGTTCGGTCACCCTGACATGGCAGAGTCAGTTCACCCTAAACTACACTACGGTCACCCTGACATGGCAGAGTTCGGTCACCCTGACATGGCAGAGTTAGTTTACCCTAAACTACACTACGGTCACCCTAACATGGCAAAGTCAGTTCACCCTAAACTACACTACGGTCACCCTGACATGGCAGAGTCAATTCACCCTAAACTACACTAAGGGCACCCTGACAGGGCAGAGTCAGTTCACCCTAAACTACACTACGGTCACTCTGACATGGCAGAGTCAGTTCACCCTAAACTACACTACGGTCACCCTGACATGGCAGAGTCAGTTCACCCTAAACTACACTATGGTAACCCTGACATGGCAGAGTCAGTTCACCCTGAACTACACTACGGTCACCCTGACATGACAGAGTCAGTTCACCCTAAACTACACTACGGTCATCCTGACATGGCAGAGTCAGTTCACCCTAAACTACACTACGGCCACCCTAACATGGCAGAGTCAGGTCACCTAAACTACACTACGGTCACCCTGACATGGCAGAGTCAGGTCACCCTGACACTTAAAGCTATCCCTACAAAAAATAGATTTTTGAATCTTACTATAGTGGTATATAGTACCCTAACTACACTGCATATCCCTTTCCTCACACTAATAATTGCAAAATGACACTGGAGCTTTACAAGCAGCAGGAGAAACACAAATGCTTCCACTCTCTTCCACAGCCTCTGTATTACAGTGCTAGAGTTTTGGCGGGGCTATGTTATATACTGGGGGGGTGTATGGGGGGCGTATGGGGGGCGTATGGGGGGCGTATTCACTCCTGATTGGCCTCTGGACCCCGTAGTCACTCCAATCACATTTTACTGATGTTTCTGGGCCAATCATGGGCTTTTAGAGCCCAGTTCCTGCCCCATTGCATTTTGGGCGGTTCTGGTGGCCGAATTCCGAACTTTTACCGCAAAGTTCGGAATTCGGCCGAATTTCGAACACCCAATGTTCGGGTCGAACCGATGGTCAACCCGAACCGGTCGATCATCCCTACTGGTTAGATACAATTAACATTTCTAAATGTTCCCTGTAATATAACATATCCTTAACTACTGTAGGAGCCAAGAAGCCAGGGGTTATTGATAAGATGGAGGTTGAGAGGGTAAAGGAGTTCCGCTTCCTGGGAAAAACAATTAGGGAGGATCTATCGTGAACAGGGAATATATCCCATCTGATAGGTAAGGCTCTTTAAATACTGTACTTTTTGAAGAAGCTATGGAAGGTAAGCTTTTCAGAGCGGGTCCACAATAGCTTCTATAAATTGGAAATTTCAAGTGTGCTAACCTATCTAATTTCTCTGTGGCAAGGATCATGCATGGTCCATGACAAAAATGCCTTGCAGAATGTAGTAAAAACAGCACAGAAGTTTATAACAGGAGTTGGTCCATTGAGTATTGAGGAATCGGGTGCTGAGAGTTGCCTTCGAAAAACAATATATTGGAAAATACTTTGCATCCTGTTCTGCATACCTTGCTACCTTCTGATAGACAGTATAGAACTATTACCTCTCATACCACCATATTCTTTCAGCAATATGTACAGCTCTTAACCGTTAGAGGTGTTTTGGAATAAATTGATTGGGAGTTAAGTTTTTATTATGGTACATGTGCTGTTTTTGTTAAATGTTTTTATATTGGGTTCTGAAATTACTTTTTAATGTGAGGGAACTGCAACTGTGTTTTACTTTATGATTGCTTTTGTGAAATGACAAAAAAAAAATTCTGATCCTGAAAAAAGTATAGTGGAAAAAGGTACAGGCCTAACTTTCATTTGTTCAAAGTATACTGGGTAAAACCTAGATGAAAAAATGTGACTGCTTACCAAGGGCATCAAGACCCATCATGCATTGTTTGTTTTTTTTATCATAATAAACTTTATTGAATTCTTCAGTAGGTAAACAAGACAAAACATTGTTGCAAAAGGAAGGTTGAATAAATAAATACAATAAAATAAAAAAAAATTATCTATGAAAACATCAGTAGTGCTTTTGTAATACCGAAATAAAGATTAATTATAAGAGAAAAAAAATGGAGAAAATCTGTAATTGTTTACAGAAATATGGGGAGGGAGAGAGTGAAGATGTGATGAGAATATTAGCAGGTTGGTCCCTGTAACCATCTGGGTTAGTATTAACCTTGACTGAAGCCTAATTGTGAGGGTAGTGGAGTAACCCAGGTAGATATCCCTTAACTCATTCTATGACCCAAATTGGAAGAATCCTGGAATTGTGGGCATCCCAGTGTGTTGGGCCATTAGGTTATGTTATGTGTCTGGAGATCGTATTAAAGGTGCATAAAGAGACAGGTGCAAATTAGGAAAAATAGATAGGCTTGAGGAGAAGGGAAAGGGATATGAAGGGCGGACAAAGAATGTAAGTAAGCTCCGTAAATAAGGGATGGGAAAATCAAGGAAGTAGGTGTGTGGGCAGGAGCAAGGTTCTGGCTGAGTTTGGGACAATCCAAAAAGTAAAGAGTATTGTGGTTGGTTCCTTAAGTACCAAGGAGGAAGGTGGGTACAGGTAGAGTACTCCACTGTACTGTTGGGGTGGAAGGGGGACCTTCCTTAGGGAGCCTAAGAGTACAGAGTAATCTCAGAGCAACAGTAATGCTGCATTTAAGAATAGAGATCTCTAGTTGCACTGTTTGGAACCAGGCACCTCATATAATATCCAGACCAAGTTGGGCAAGAGCAGTTCAGATCAAGAATTATAAATTGGAAGCTATTAACTATTTATAGGCATCTGTGGCCTTATAATGTATCCAGCAGGTTCACGGTTGGGTGTATTTATCCAATTAATCGTTTGTTAATAACTTCTTCCATTTCTGCAATTTTATTTAGTCTGGTGTTCCATTCTTTTGAAATGGAAGATTGATGCAACCACCAATATACAGGGAAACACTATGCAGCTGCATTAATTATGTGCATGGACTGAGAATTCTTATATTTACCATGGGCGGAAGGGTGGAGCAGAAGCTATTGTGTTAGTGAATAGGCCACTGCATTATCTGATGTGGTGGTGACAACGCGATGGACTTAAGTTCAAAAGGAGGTAAGAAGCGGTCATTGCCCCCATATGTGTAGTAAGGTAGGTACCTTTCAGGAACAGTGTGTGAAAACTTGTGTAGTATCACTGGGGACATATACTACTTGGAATGCAGTTTATAACCTCTCCTAGATAGAGACATTTAAGGAGCATTTATGGATGGTAATGTTAATATTTTCCCAGTCCTCTTCTGATAGTGCGAGATCTTTCTCCCATATCTCACAAGTCTATGCATTTTTACTTCCTTGTAAGAAAACTCTTAGTGAAATTACTGATATGTATACATTCTTACCTGCTTTTCTTAATCTGTAAAGATTATTGTTATTTGCAATGAAAGTGACAGCTATTTAAATGTTTAAAGGTAGCCTGTGTCTTCATGCATTTAAAGAATACCTGTAATGAGAGAGTAGTATGTATGGAGGTATGGAGCCTACCAATGCTGAACTTTTATTCAGAACATGCTAGTTGCCTGGCTATCTTCCCGATCCCCTGCTTGTGGTCCTTTGAATCAAATGACCTATTACAAGTGTGTAAAAATGAAATTCTGACTTTACTCTAACTTTCTAGATCTGCTTGCCTGTTTTGGGTCAGTGACTTGGATCATATTGACGCCAGAGGGTCATCATAGCAGCCATTTCACAAGTTTGTTCAGAAGGAGTAATAAATCAAATATAGTGTAGTGCTGCAAACAAAATGTGACTGTGCAGATATATCTACCAACTCACATTGAGACCATCATTATGACACTTATCACACAAATGGGATGGTCTCAGTGTGAGTTGGTAGATATATCTGTACAGTCGCATTTTGTTTGCAGAGCTACGCTACGTTTCTGTGAGTGTGGGAACACGTTTTGAGTGTTAGCAGCTTTTACTGATTTGGGGTACATTTTCTTTATTTTAGCAACACATTGGTATTGATTTTTACATTTGTTCAGAAGGAGATTAGTAATTGCAGCCCATGTATTTTCTCTCATAACAGATATACATAACAATCAATAAAAGGTGTTTTCTCGTAATTAAAACAACAATAAATGTATCTTTGTAATTATTACTTTTATGCCTTCGTGTTTAAGAAGTTAATTATTTCAAAAGACACAGATTGTCAGGCACTTTCATACATGTAAGTTCGTATGTTCAATTCTCTAATAATCTTTGTGATGAATGGAGCTGTCATTCACTTTGGCACAGTTTTGCCGTGCAAATGATTTGGTTGCCCTGAAATGTACAAAATTGTCCTCGTACATGTTGAAGTCTACTACAGTTCTGGGCTTCTCTGGGTGTAAAGACAGCTCTATTCATCACAAAGATAAAGAGACCTTATTGCTTGGCCTGAAAGAATCATGCAGTGAGCTGTGTCTCTCTAAACTGGCCAAATGAATCAACTCTTATCATGCTGGCTGAACTAAATAAGCAAATGAGTGAAGATAATGACTTCATGTCAGAAATCCGGAGGGTTTATAGGACTGTTTCAGACCATTTGCTTTCCTGTATGTCCTTACACATGGAAAACCACAAGCAAAATGCATCGTTATTGCTTATAGTTTTCGTACTGCAATATGAATGATGTAGTAGTTTGGATGATGTATTACAAAAATGTTCAATGTTGCACTATGAGGATGCTTTTTATGGTTTGCAACAAAAAAAGAATACATACTGTGGTACTTTTTGCTCTGACCAGAATACAATGGAATACTGCAAATCTTCTTTGACCAGTATACCAGTATTCTTTTGACCAGAAATATAAAGCAGACCTAAGACATGTGTTAAATAACACATATTGTGATTTTTCTTATGGGAGCTGTATATGAGTACTGGGATACCTATAAAACACAAATAAGGCAGGCAGAATTATTCAAATTACAGCTCCAGATACTAAAAACAAAGCCCCTGCAAATTTAATAGATTTGCAAAAGTTGATTTTGTCAGCCTCACATTAACAGCCATTCTCATGTCATATTCAACCAATCTATTCTCTGCTACTGAAGATGTCCCACACAGCAAACTAGCAGAACCAGTCACCCAGGCCCGGAATGAATGACCCTGTATGTGCATTGTTAGGGACTCAGAAGCAGATTGGTGGCAATAGCACATACATGGCAGATTATGTCAGCTAGACATCAGCAGTCACCACATGCCAATGATTCCTGTGCTGCTCAGACCACACAGTACTACGGTCAGTCACTGTCATTTGTTTCAAAACTGATGACATAAATTACACGCAAGAAGCAATATGTTTTATTAGATACTGTATGTAATGTCCTCACATTGCTTGCAATTGTTTTTTCTCAACTTTAAATTGTTGCCTTAGCAAGGGATAACGGCTAGCCTCAATCTTATGGGTTGAGTGACATGCTATGTTTCCTGTTTTCACCATGTGATCTTGTCATATTGTCGGCTCCCTTCTCTTTATAATTAAAGACTGCTCAGTCCACAGAAGAGGTAAAAAAGGATTAGACCCTGCAGCATCATTTGACCAGCCTGAAGTCTTCGGAGGATAATAAGAACAAAAAAAGAAGCTAAAATACTGCTAGTGGGGGCCGCAAAGGAGATTTGCCCCTACATCTCTACAAAAATATGCAAAATCTTTAAAGTGACACTGTTAAATTTGCACTCACATGTAATGAGATGAGAACCACATATACTGTACATTGAAAATCCTATGAAGTGGTGCTGCTACAATAGGGATTGTGTGTCTCACTGAATATATGAGAACCAGCAACCTGCAGACAGCCTCCTTTCTCCTCACTTGTTCAAAGTTGTGCCCAATATGTTTTATCATTGTGATGTCATCATTCTGTGAGACATACAACCTACACAGAGCAGCGCCGCCGCTTTATCGGCTTTATATGTGGTTCTTATCTCATTACATGTGAGTGTCATTTTAACTTTTCTTTTATTAAAAGTATTCGTCAGTGAGCACTATTTTCCTCATGTTTTTTTTTTTTTTTTTGTGAGTCTGGATAATAATATTAACCCCATTTATTGGATTGTGGTGATCTGCTTGAACTGGCTGGGCTGATCTTTGAGTTAATTTGCTGAAGACACCTGTGTGGTAAGTTCCAGCATTTAAATTTTGTCAGTATTCATTCCATCCGCCGCGGCCCAACTGGGGATTTATGTTCTGAGTTTGCGCTTTAGTGGCCTTTGTAAAAAGGGTCATACTTCAAGGTGAGAGAATGCCCAAAAGGGAATAAAGGTGGTGGCCTTTTTGGCAGACACATATTCCTTCACAGACTGTTTACAGATGGGATTGATTTACAGACTTGCACTGTTTACTTCAACACTGTACACTGCATCAAATTGGTCTGCATGGCTGCTGTCCCAGAAGGAAGCCCCTTCTAAAGATGATGCACAACAAAGCATGCAAACAGTTTGCTGAAGAGAAGCAGACTAAGGACATGGATTACTGGAACCATGTCCTGTTGTCTGATGAGACCAAGATAAGCTTATTTGGTTCAAATGGTGTCAAGCGTTTGTGACGGCAACCAGGTGAGGAGTATAAAGACAAGTGTGTCTTGCCTACAGTTTGGCATTGTGGTGGGAGTGTCATGGTCTGGAGCTGCCAGCACTGGGGAGCTACAGTTCATTGAGGGAGCTATAAATGCCAACATGTACTGTGACATACTGAAGCAGAGCATGATACCCTCCCTTTGGAGACTGGGTCGCAGGCAGTGGTGGGATTCAGTCGGTTCGCACCGGTTCTATGGAACCGGTTGCAAACTCTCTGCAAGTTCGCAGAACCGGCTGATCCCTCTAAGCTGGCGGCCGGGGAGCAGCAGAGCAGTGCGCCCGAGGTCGAGCCCGCCCATTCTGTGACAATAGTGAATGAAAATTCGCTATTGTCACAAGGATCCTCCTCCTGGCCAATCAGGGAGCGGGTCCTCCCGCTTCCTGATTGGCCGAAAGGCAAACGCCGTGCCATTGGCCGAGGAGGCGGGAGGACTGAGGAGACGCGGGGAGCCGGGACTGAAGAGAAGCTGCCGTGATGACCGTCCATGAGGTAAGTAAACGGGTCTCGCTGGCACTCTGCAATGATTCCGGGCAATGCTGTGGCGCTCTGCAATGATTGGGGGCAATGCTGTGGCACTCTGCAATGATCATTGGGGGCAATGCTGTGGCGCTCTGCAATGATTGGGGGCAATGCTGTGGCACTCTGCAATGATCATTGGGGGCAATGCTGTGGCACTCTGCAATCATTGGGGGCAATGCTGTGGCGCTCTGCAATTATTGGGAGCAATGCTGTGGCGCTCTGGAATTATTGGGGGCAATGCTGTGGTGCTCTGCAATTATTGGGGGCAATGCTGTGGCGCTCTGCAATTATTGGGGGCAATGCTGTGGCACTCTGCAATGATCATTGGGGGCAATGCTGTGGCACTCTGCAATGATCATTGGGGGCAATGCTGTGGCGCTCTGCAATTATTGGGGGCAATGCTGTGGCACTCTGCAATGATCATTGGGGCAATGCTGTGGCACTCTGCAATGATTGGGGGCAATGCTGTGGCACTCTGCAATGATCATTGGGGGCAATGCTGTGGGCACTCTGCAATGATTGGGGGCAATGCTGTGGCTCTCTGCAATGAGTGGGGGCAATGCTGTGGCACTCTGCAATGATCATTGGGGGCAATGCTGTGGCGCTCTGCAATGATTGGGGGCAATGCTGTGGCACTCTGCAATGATCATTGGGGGCAATGCTGTGGCACTCTGCAATGATTGGGGGCAATGCTGTGGCACTCTGCAATGATTATTGGGGGCAATGCTGTAGCACTCTGCAATGATTGGGGGAAATGCTGTGGCGCTCTGCAATTATTGGGGGCAATGCTGTGGCGCTCTGCAATTATTGGGGCAATGCTGTGGCGCTCTGCAATTATTGGGGGCAATGCTGTGGCACTCTGCAATTATTGGGGGCAATGCTGTGCCGCTCTGCAATTATTGGGGGCAATGCTGTGGCACTCTGCAATGATCATTGAGGGCAATGCTGTGGCGCTCTGCAATTATTGGGGGCAATGCTGTGGCACTGTGGCACTCTGCAATGATCATTGGGGCAATGCTGTGGCACTCTGCAATGATTGGGGCAATGCTGTGGCACTCTGCAATGATCATTGGGGGCAATGCTGTGGCACTCTGCAATGATTGGGGGCAATGCTGTGGCACTCTGCATGATTGGGGGCAATGCTGTGGCACTCTGCAATTATTGGGGGCAATGCTGTGGCACTCTGCAATGATTGGGGGCAATGCTGTGGCACTCTGCAATGATTGGGGGCAATGCTGTGGCACTCTGCAATGATCATTGGGGGCAATGCTGGGGCACTCTGCAATCATTGGGGGCAATGCTGTGGGCACTCTGCAATGATTCCGGGCAATGCTTTGGCACTCTGCAATGATCATTGGGGGCAATGCTGTGGCACTCTGCAATGATCATTGGGGGCAATGCTGTGGCACTCTGCAATGATTGGGGGCAATGCTGTGCCACTCTGCAATGATCATTGGGGGCAATGCTGTGGCACTCTGCAATGATTAGGGGCAATGCTGTGGCGCTCTGCAATGATTGGGGGCAATGCTGTGGCGCTCTGCAATGATTGGGGGCAATGCTGTGGCACTCTGCAATGATCATTGGGGGCAATGCTGTGGCGCTCTGCAATGATCATTGGGGGCAATGCTGTGGCACTCTGCAATGATTGGGGCAATGCTGTGGCACTCCGCAATGATTGGGGGCAATGCTGTGGCACTCTGCAATGATTGGGGGTAATGCCGTGGCACTCTGCAATGATTGGGGGCAATGCTGTGACACTCTGCAATGATTGGGGGCAATGCTGTGGCGCTCTGCAATGATCATTGGGGGCAATGCTGTGGGCACTTTGCAATGATTGGGGGCAATGCTGTGGCACTCTGCAATTATTGGGGGCAATGCTGTGGGCACTCTGCAATGATTGGGGACAATGCTGTGGGCACTCTGCAATGAATGGGGGCAATGCTGTGGCACTCTGCAATGATTAGGGGCAATGCTGTAGCACTCTGCAATGATTGGGGGCAATGCTGTGGTCACTGTGCATTGAAAGGGGGCACGCTGGTCTCTCTGCATTGAAAGGGGGCACGCTGGTCACTGTGCATTGAAAGGGGGGCACGCTGGTCACTGTGCCTTGAAAGGGGGGCACGCAGCACTGGTCACTGTGCATTGAAAGTGGGGCATGCTGGTCACTGTACATTGGAAGGGGGCACGCTGGTCTCTCTGCATTGAAAGGGGGGCACGCTGGTCACTGTGCATTGAAAGGGGGCACGCTGGTCATTCTGCATTAAAAGGGGGCACGCTGGTCACTGTGCATTGAAAGGGGGCACGCTGGTCACTGTGCATTGAAAGGGGGCACGCTGGTTACTGTGCATTGAAAGGGGGCACGTTGGTCATTCTGCTGGGAAAGTCGGAACTGGTTACTAAAATTTTTGAATCCCACCACTGGTCGCAGGGCAGTATTCCAACATGATAACGACCCCAAACACACCTCTAAAATGACCACTGCCTTGCTAAAGAAGCTAAGGGTAAAGGTGATGGACTGGCCAAGCATGTCTCCAAACCTAAACCCTATTGAGCATCTGTGGGTCATCCTCAAACGGAGGGTGGAGGAGTGCAAGGAAACGCATGTGTAGAAATATATTCCTATATGGGAATGCCGATACTCTATATTAAAAGATGGTATGGTCTCTATGTAGCACGGTCTAAGGGTCCCCAGCAAGCCATTTTTACTCCTTTTAATGTGGTGGATGCCACCTCAAAATTGAAGCGCAGCCGGTAGTTTCTGCTTTTGTTGTTATTTGTGTGGGATCACTTAGATGCCCTGAGAGTTCAAAAACATTTCTGAGGCACACTCTAAATCCACATTGGAAAATTCCTGATAAACTGTTCAGCCTACCAAACATTTTGCAGCCCTGTATCCAATATAGAAGTCTTTCTTTAACCACTTAAGCTCCAGAAGGTTTACCCCCCTTCATGACCAGGCCATTTTTTCCAATATGGTACTGCGTTACTTTAACTGACAATTTGTCACTTCTGACACTGTACCTAAAAAAAAATGTATGTCCTTTTTTCCCACAAATAGAGCTTTCTTTTGGTGGTATTTCATCATTTTATGTGCTATAAACAATTTTGGAAAAACATTTATATTTTTTTTACAGCCAGCTATAAAACATACCCAATAAAAAATGTAAAAAATTCAAAATTCTTCATCAATTTAGGCCAATCTGTATTCTGCTACAGATTTTTGGTAAAAAAAATCCCAATAAGCAAAAGTTATAGCGTCTACAAACTATGGGATATATTTTTGGAATTTTTTTTCATTTTATTTTTATTACTAGTAATGGCGGTGATCAGTGACTTATATCGAGACTGTGATATTGCGGCAGACAAATCAGACACCTAACTGACACTTTTTGGGGACCAGTGACACTTAAACAGTGATCAGTGCTAAAAATATGCAGTGCACTGTACTAATAACACTGGCTGGGAAGGGGTTAACATCAGGGGCAATCAAAGGATTAAATGTGTTCCTGGGGAGTGCCTGCTAAATGTGTGAGGGATAGGGATGATCGAACGGTTCGGGTCCACCATCGGTTCGGCCCAAACTTTGGGTGTTCGAGGTTCGGCCGAATTTAGAACTTTTTGCCCAAAAAGTTCGGAATTCGGCAACCAGAACCGCCCAAAATGCAATGCTTCAGGAAATGGGCTTTAAAAGCCTGTGATTGGACCAGAACCATTAGCAAAAGCCAATTGAGGGGGCAGGAGAATGCTAGGAATGTGATTGGAGTGACTAGGGGGTCCCTAGACCAATCATTAGTGAATACGCCCCCCTAGTATATAAGATCGCCCCCGCCATATTCCTAGCATTGTTATACTGGACATGGAAGAGAGTGGAAGCAGTTCTGTGAATTTTACTTTAAAAGTGTCATTTAGCATTTATTAGTGTGAGGAAAGGGATATCTAGTGTAGTTAGAGTGCTCCTTTACACTTTAGTTAGCTTCAAAAATTCAGTTTCTGTAGGGAAAGTGTTAAGTGTCAGGGGACCATAGTGCAGTGTAGGGTTAACTGGCAGTGACTGCTATGGCAGGGTGACAAAACCCTTCCATAGCAGGGTGACCGCTATAGAGAAAAGATCGTTTCTCTGAATAGCTTCATCACACCCTTATGGCTTCTCACCAGCCAAGCATTTTTTATGCTGCAGGGGCTGCCACTGCCAGTGCTTTTTTGAGGACATGTTTGATGTCAGACATGACATCTGAACATGTGTATAGGGGGTATATATACACATATATGTCTGAATATATAATCCTAGACATATATAGGTGTGATAGTAGCAGAAATAAATGCTTGCGCTAATGAAATCATTTACAGTAATATATTTCTGCTACTATCACACCTATATATGTCTAGGGGTATATATTCAGACATATATGTCTATATATACCCCCTATACACATGTTCAGATGTTTTGCCTGCCTCAAAAGAACCCAAAAAAATGCCAAAAAAACGCTAGCGTCCAAAAAAAAAATGCCCAGGTGTGTTTTTGCTGGCATTTTTTGGGGGGGTTTTGGAGGCAGGCAAAACATCTGAACTTGTGCACAGTACCACTATACACAAGTTCAGATGTTTTTCCTGACTGCAAAGATCCCAAAAAAATGCCTTCTATTAAACCGGCAAGGTGTTACAGGAGCGAAGCAAACCCCCTGTCAGAAATTTTTTCTAATACAAACAATCCTTTTTTTTCTGGTTCTGGACATGCTACAGAGCTGAAACTTCACATGCACACCTTTTAGACCCCCCAGATCTGAAATCCAAAGTAAAAATCAAAAAATCTCTTTTTTTTTTTTTTAATTTTTTCAATAATTGGCTTTTTTATCAAAAATGACAATTTTTAAGAACTTTTTTTGTGTGATTTTGTGTCTGGGGGGGTCTAAAAGGTGTACCTGTGAAGTTTCAGCTCTGTAGCATGTCCAGAACCAGAAAAAAAGATCATATAGGTGTTAAAGTTAAAGGAGGGTCCCGACCCACATCCCGGTTCTACTGAAAAATTATCTTTTTTTTTTCATGGTTCTGGACATGCTACAGAGCTGAAACTTCACATGCACACCTTTTAGACCCCCAGATACTAAATCCAAAGTAAAAATTAAAAAATCTCTTTTTTTTTTTAAATTTTTCAATAATTGGCTTTTTTATCAAAAATGACAATTTTTAAGAACTTTTTTTGTGTGATTTTGTGTCTGGGGGGTCTAAAAGGTGTACCTGTGAAGTTTCAGCTCTGTAGCATGTCCAGAACCAGAAAAAAAGATCATATAGGTGTTAAATTTAAAGGAGGGTCCCGACCCACATCCCTGTTCTACTGAAAAATTATCTTTTTTTTTTTTCATGGTTCTGGACATGCTACAGAGGTGAAACTTCACATGCACACCTTTTAGACCCCCCAGATACTAAATCCAAAAATCCAAAAATCTCTCTTTTTTTCTTTTTTAATTTTTTCAATAATTGGCTTTTTTATCAAAAATGACAATTTTTAAGAACTTTTTTTGTGTGATTAATAGTTAATGGGGCATGACCCAGAACCCTAGGCACTTTTTAGGGGCATTTATTGGGTTTTAGGGCTTCAAAATGGTGTTTTTTGATTACCAAAGTTCGGGTCTCATTGATTTCAATGGGGTTCTGAAATCCGGGCCGAACTTTTGGAAAATTCGGGTGTTCTGGTCGAACCGAACTTTTCAAAAGTTCGATCATCCTTAGTGAGGGATGCTTGTACTGTGAGAAGGCAGAAACCTGTGGTCCTGCTTAGCAGAAACACAGGATCACAGCCTTCCTTTGTCAAAGAATGGCGATCTGCTTTGTTTACATAGGCAGATCGCCGTTTTGCCTGTCTCCCGACTGATCGGTGGGTCCCAGCGGACATCGCGCCCACTGGACCTGCTGATTGGCTCCCCTTGTGTCCAATCACAGTAGTAGCAGGTGGCCGGCGGCGCGCTTGTGTGCTCCAGATCTGGAAGTGCAGAATCACGTACAGATATGTGATTCTGCCCAGATCCGCCACCCTGCCACAGTAAATGTATGTGGGGTGCTTGGCATCTGGTTAAGAAACGAATTGTTTCCACCATTGATTTGACAGTGTCCCATCTTCATAAAGCCTAAAAGAGCAAAGTGGGCAGACTAAGTGTAGTGGGTATGTAAACATTTATTAAAGGAATACAATTAGCAACTCACAAAAAGTGAGATAAATTATGCTTATCATGGTTCTCTAAAGGATTCCAAGCTGGGGAGGACACCAAGGAAGCTGTTGCAATGGATACACACACTGGATATGGTTTGTATGGCACCTGCAATGGAGTGTGTGGATGATCTCATGCATTACAGTCATTGGTGCAGTTGGGGGGGAGGCATCCAAGATCGCAAAATGGAGCTGCTGCTGCAAAGAGTGCAGTGTGATAGCCAGGATGACCAGGCAGCCTCAAGACAGAAAGCAGTAATAGAACGTATGAGTAGATGGAGCACATGCAAGGACAGGAAGTAATGAAACAGAAAGTGATGTCAGGGGGGTGGCTACATTCCACTCCTTGCAGCAGCTCCATCTTTGGTTCCTGGATGCCTCCTCCTTCCAGCTGCAGATGTACAGATGACTGTAATGCAATTATTGGTACAAAAAAAGGGCATGTTAAAGTTCTTGTGATAAGCCCATAGAAACAAATGGGATGGATAAGGCAGGATGATTCACACTGGCAATGGCTGCAGCCCCTCTAGCAAAGGCAGAACCTTGGTAAACCTAGCTAGCTAGCTAGTAATACAAAAAGGGAGAGATAGAGGGCATGACACACTACAGTGTAGTAGATATGTAAAAAAATTAATTGAAAACGGCACTCACTTGAATAAAGATGTGAACAGCATGATTATAACCTTTAGTCCGTCTGCTTCCTCCAACCAAGAGAGATGTAGATGATGCTTACCAATGTATCATAGCAGCAGGATGAGTGGTGCTCTTCAGTGCAAGCCTGTACATGATAGCAGCGACAGTAGCGGACAGCAGGCAAACCTAGAACTTTCAAGGATGATGTCACATATGACCAAGCAGTAAGGTAACGTGGCAATGCATTTCAGGGTGGGTCCAACCAACTCATCGTATGGAGTATCTTGTTCTTGTCCATCAAGAGATACTTCAAACTCACCACTGCCAAACTCAGACTCTTCTGTTCAAGAGTCGACCAACTCTGCTTTTCCATGGAGCTAATCATAGCCTCTTTTGGGGCAGTTCAATATGACCAGTTTCATTTCAGACCCCTATAAGTCATTGGTTCAGTCTCTGCACAAACCAATTCACCTGTCACTGAGGAACAGGTTGTCTCTGACCTGGTGGCTCATGAATGCAGTTCTAGAGCTGGGAAGGTGCTTCCTTTTGATCTATTGAGGGTGTCTAGGGCTGTTTGAGATTTAGACCCCATGTTGTTGTGGGGGACACTGGAGGAATCTTATAATCAACAGTCAGGAGCTTTGGGCATTCCTATAATGCAAAACATCCCGACTGGTGGATCATCTGAAAAGGATCCAGTTGGACAACTCCATCCATCAACTATCGGAAAGTGCTTGTGAACCATTTAGCGATATTCCCCTTTTCACCCTTACTCACAAGTTTGCTTTCTCTGTTGTCATTGCCTCTGCAAAGTGTATGTCTGAGCTGGTGGCTTTGTCTTGAAAATAACTCTTTCTGGTTCTCTAGTCTGACATAGAGAAAAGTTAGTTTTAAAGGCCTTATTTCTTCGTAAGGGGGCTTTAACCTTTAATCTCAACCAGGATATTGAGCTTCCATCCCTCTTTCTGACTCCAGCACATTAGAAGAAGATTTCCCTTCTTTTTCTGTTGGAGTTTTTGTTTGCTGAATTGAACTGTATTTGGATGCCCCAGTTGTCTCTGAATCCTGTGTCCCTCAACGAACAAGAAAGAAAATAGGATTTTGTACTCAATGTAAAATCATTGAGGGACATGGGCTCCATCCCATTGTATTTATGGTCTTGCTCTTAGCACTGATCTGTTACAAAACGGAGGTATCTTGGGAGTTGAAAGGTTTATACCAGGCTGGTTTTGTTTGTCAGTGTCCAAATCTTCCCGTATGTGGCAGTATAACCCAAACATCTTTGAATCCAATGTCCCTCAATGAACTCAGAAAAAAAGTATTTTATAATGAATACAAAAGTTCTATTTTTTTTACACCTCTAAGTCTCAGAGGTTTTCTGGATCAGACAGTCTGCACTCATATCTACCCTTGTTTGGCCCCTGACATTACCAGGGTGGCTTGCTACTTCCTGTATAGCCTATAAAACATGAAAAAAGGGCAAAAGTGAAGATGCATGGGCAACGTGCATCATACTCTCTTTACTCACCACAGTCACTAGTAGTGTCACTGGCAGTGACAGCAGAGAAAAGTAACATAATCTATGTGCTGTTACTCTGCTAGAGACTTAATGGGGAGAGGCAAACCTTCCAACTGATACTAGGGCCAGGGTATAGGGAGGAAAGAAGTAGTGAGGGCCATTCCTACAGAAAGTAATGTGGGCCATTCCTACTTGACACTCCAAAATGTTTCAGAGATTGGAGAAAACTATTTCACTATTTCTGAGAATAGGCATATCTTGCTCCAACAAGTTCAGCATTAGTATGTGCTGATTGTATTCTTTTTTATTGATGCAAGCATTTTAAAACGTGACTACGGTTGCAGCTTTCAAACTTTGCGAGCCTACTATGAACATTCTTGTTGGCGCATTTCCTATTTATGGATGGCGTCTATCTACCAGTTGAGCTCTTGTGTTTTCACCCTGTAGTATGCTTTACTCGTGGAGACTACAATGACTTTACTGATACACAAGCTCAGGCATAGTCCAGCACTGTCACTATTGGTAAGCCATTCCAGAACAATGATGTGTCATGATGTGTCATGAAGCTGCATGTAGACAAGCAGTGGCTGAAAAGGACTAAGGGCTGGTTCACACCTGTTCACCCTGGGATCTCACTGGAACACTTGCCACATTCCCTTGCGATTCCAGATCATTCCCATGTAGTGCAATTTTGCAGTCCATTAATCTAAATGGGCTGAAATCACACTGGAACATGGAAAAAGTAGTGCTTGCCCTACTTTTCAAAATGCGCTTCACCAAATCCCATGATACTGTGATACCATTGCGATTTGGTGCCCGAAAACGCACTGTGTTTGCAATCTGCATTTGTGGTGCCATTAACAATGCACACGCAGCAAAAAAGCAAAAGCAATACGTTCCAGCTTGGTGCAGGAAACACATGTATAACATACCTTTCTCAAACTGCATTCTGGTGTGAGTTGGTGCTGTGAGAGAGATCAGCGCCACTATATTGCAAAGAAGAAAAAAGGACAGCAGTAGTTTATGAAACAAAGACATGTCAATTGACTGATTTACAGCGCTTTAGAAAATAGATTTTTATCCAGTTCTGGCATACATTTACTGTAAATGATCTCATTAATGGTTTCATTTTTTTTCATGCTTTATAACTGCAGCAAATATGAAACAGTCTATTTATTTCCCAGCTTCAGAAAGATATTAGTACTAAAAATCAGCTCAGTAAATAAAGATTTAAAGAATTTAAGTTATTTAATTATTCTAGTTCAGTATATCATCTCAAGTCTGAAAGGAATTAGATTAACTTCAACATTAACATTCTCTTTCTATAAAACTTACAGCATCAAGAGCTTATCTTAGTTTTGAAGATCATTTACCTTGTTTTATCTTGGAAGGATTCATCAAAGCTGTCTGTGATGTCAAAGTTAATCAACACATATTTAAGAAACTGTGCTTCTAGAAGCCAAGGTGTAACTAAACACAAAAGATGGAAAGACTGATAATAAACCTGTAGCCTGGATTATTCTGTTCTTAGATAATATACAAATACAATTTATCAATTTCCAATCCCAGTTTTTACAAACAGAAGGTCATAATCCCAAATGTAGGGCACTTCCATACGAAAACAAAATTCAGTCTTTAAACCTTGAGCAAGGGACAAGCATCCAATATATTTTCAATCTCTAACCATCACTAAAAAATTAAACAGAAAATCTAGCTAGTTTCTGTGAATAACCATGATGATAATTGTGCTCACTGGAGCATAATAAGGGCTTATGTCAACAGTCGTTCATTTTAGATGTTGCATTTGCTATTTGAATGCAAAGGCAGAGTTTGGCAAGAAATGGCCATGTTTGACCTCCTTTCCCTGCAGTTCAAATGTACCTAAATAGAACATGTTTTGTCCAAAGAAACACTGTCCAATGCAATGCAGGTCAAAGCATATTCTGAACTGCCATGCCATGTGTACTGCTGAATGTAAATCAAGGATATTATACTGACCTGTGTTTCAAATGCATTTAGATGCTGGAACATAGTACCCAACAACATGAGCCCTAAGTCTGTCATGTGTATTCTGAGTGTAACAAGGTATTAGGACCCTATTGTTTACATCTGGGAGAATATATATTGTAGTTTCTGAAGGCACCACTGGATGTCACTGTTTGCCCTGGTTTTGCCCTTGTGCAATTATCCGGGGTTCTGTTTATGAGTGATCCTGCTCATGGGGTTGCTAGGTAGCTGGTATGTCTTTTAACAAACATACTCAATAGGAGAAGATAAAAGGACCTGGTGGGAGTAGGCAAAGAATTGTTAGAATTTAATTTTCTACATGATCTTGTCTCTTCTCTGTTTCTAACACATCCCCCCCCCCCCTGGGGAAAAACAGTGGCAAGTGAGACCCCCTAGGATGGCAGAGAAAGGAAATAGAATTGATATTCGGATAAATCTTATGAGTAGGGATTAGCTCAGGCATGCTTGGATCTTGGTCTGGACCTACATGAGTGAGCACACCAGAAATCTGTCACCTGTATTGGGCCAATCATAAGCAGTCAAGACATGGTGTGTATATTTGTGGCATGACAAAGAATGCCTCAGTCATTTATAATTGGCACAATACAGGGATAACTTCCTGGTAGGATTGCCCAGGTGGGATTGGACTAGGATGCAAACATGCCTGAGCACATCCTTTCTTGCATTGGTATAAGCGTGAACGTTTTGAAGATGTTTCTGAAAATATTTTACATTTTGTGCTATTACCTTTTTTTTTTTTTATTTACTTTATCTTTGGACTTGTAAAATATAACTTTGGACTGTTGTGTATTTTTTCTAAACAGGTCGGGAATATGGAAACAGGGAAATGTATTAAAATTAGAAAAGACAGTATATAGAGCAGCTGAACATGACTACCAATCAGCTTATATCATTAGCTTGTTCAATTAGGCTTTGAAAATTAAAGATAATAGCTGATCCTTTGCCATACAATGCTACTCCAGATTCTGGCTGCTTGTTTTTTTTTTTTTAAATGTCCCCCCTCTGTTTATTTTTCCTATGTTAAAGATATTAAAACCAGTTCTGGTCAGGAACATGTGGTGGCCTGGTGGAGGAAGGCAGTACAGGAGTATTGCATGATATAATTGATACTCCTGGATGCACGCACCTGGCGACAAAGCCCTGGAACCATTGTATACAGGGAGGCCTTTGATAAGTAAATGACTGATTGTTTTCCAACATGGCCCGAAGGCTGAGAGGAGTGAGAAACCTGAAAAAAGTGGTGAACCAGAGTGATGGTTACTAAAGTCTCAGACCTGCCATTACTGAAAATTTGACTGTAAGCCTCAGTGCGGGAACTGGCTTAAAGGGGAAGTGTGGGATATAAAAAAAACAACATACCTACTCACCTATGCGGCTGCAGAATCAGTCCAGTGCTAAAGCTGTCCCCCTGCCAGCTCTAAAGGGCCATACACACTATAAGATTTTCTGAAGACTTTTTCCTTTAGATTTACCAAAACCATATAATATGAGGTCAAACCTAAACACTTTCAGTTTGTATGCAATCTGGCAGGCCCTTGCACTACATAGAAAAGGTAAATCTGAAGGAAAAAGTCTTCAGAAAATCTTATAGTGTGTATGGCCCTTTAGACCAAGAACTGAGCAATGACCACTGATCACTCATTGAACAGAGAGAGGGTATAAACTGATGTAAATGCTAGCTACTATTTACAGTATATTTTCATAAGTGAAAACAGTTTATGAATCAAGTGAAAAACTCAAAATCCCCAATTCTTTCACTGCCACGCTCAAAGTTTGGAGGCTCACCAGACTGAGTTGACCCCTAATTATAAGAAAATCAAGACATGCTTGTGTCTAAAGGATGGGTATATTAGATGTTATGTCCAACTTGTCTTTCATTCAGATGGGTCCTGGGTAGAATTCCCACTTCGTTACAGCTTAAAAAAAAAAAAAAAAGGATACCTCCATGAGTGTAGTATCTCTTGCAAAGTTAGCTTTTATACTAAATTGGTATTACACTCACTTTTAAACAAAACAAAAGCTTTCAATGTTCCCTATGAAACAGTCAAATCAGGGGGGGCATCAGATAGAAAATACTTGGTAATTCCTCAGAGTCAAACCAACATTCAACATAAATGTCCTTCCCCATAAATACTTACCCAACTGTACAAGAACCTCTTCAGTTTGCTTCAGAACAGATAAACCCACAGGTATAAGAAACATAAAAAGGTATTCCCATTTAAAAACCATTAGGAGAATCTTTTCCAGCTTTCCCAGAACACCCAGCTATGGTGGGGATCCCTTCTCCTATTGCCACCAGTCCTTGGACCTTGGATTGCTGCTGCTGTTCACTTATGTTACCAGAGCTACCCTGGACTTCACTTTGAGGGAAGCTGTTTATGAAGATGATGTAGCTGTATTCTGAACTGTTTTCTCAAATTAGTTGTGCTTTTTCCTTTGATTTACTTTCATTTTCTAAGGATTATATATATCCCATGATACCTTACGGTCTGCTTGACTTGACTCCTTGATTCCTGTACTAACTCTGCCTCCTGATAATCCTCCAATCAGCACCTCTACAGTTTAATATAAATAGAAGAAAAATTTCCGCGCTAGATGTGACAGAAAACCAAATGATTAAGAACAATAGTGAGCAGCTGGCACAAAATCAACTAACAGTGATTCAAAAAATACAATAAAAACCAAAAAGTGCAGCGCTGAAATCAGTATACAATTATATAGCTGAAAAGCTCATATAAAGAAAACAAAAAAGGAGAGGGGATAATGTCCAAATGAATAGTCCCAATATTAAGTGCAGAGATGTGAATCCACGTGCAAAATAACTTTCTTCCAGTGACACCAGGGAAAAGTGTAGGAAGGGGACACCCTTGTGCTCAGGTATAACAAGCAGCTTACCGAAATTCCGTGGCTGCTCAATTTAATGAGACAGCCTCTCCCAGCTAGTAGTAAACCAGTAGGTCAACCGATATCAAGCTCAGGTGCTTCGAAAGACTCCAAAAGCCGAAAGCCGTTTCCGGTGTGTTGTTAAACCGATCACATTAATATGTGGCACACTTGGAACTTCTCATATACTCCATTGAACATAAAGCCATATGTAGAAAGAAACAGAGGCCCATAGCGTAATCCCGTAAACCAATAGGTAAATTTATTAAAAAAACTACTTACAATTTAAAAGACAAAAACAGGCATGTAGTATGTGCCGGTCATGGATCTAACCGCGGCGTCCCGCAAGTCTCCAGATCAGCATATGGATAAACAGCCGGCTTCGTTGGGGGGCGTGTGGACGTTTATGTCTGGGATCGCCAACGTTTCGTCATAAGAAAGACTTCTTCTGACGCCCCTACACTTTTCCCTGGTGTCACTGGAAGAAAGTTATTTTGCACGTGGATTCACATCTCTGCACTTAATATTGGGACTATTCATTTGGACATTATCCCTTCTCCTTTTTTGTTTTCTTTATATGAGCTTTTCAGCTATATAATTGTATACTGATTTCACCTCTACAGTTTAACCACTTTACCACCGGAGGATTTTGCTGTCTTACGTCTGGGCCACTTTTTGCGATTCGGCACTGTGCGAGTTTAACTGACAATTGCGCGGTCATGCAACGCCGTACCCAAACAAAATTTACGTCCTTTTTTTCCCACAAAGAGAGCTTTCTTTTGATCACCTGTGCGATTTTCATTTTTTGTGATAATTAAAAAATGCGACAATTTTGAAAAAATAACAATATTTTTCTACTTTGAAAGTTAAAAAATATCCAATATATTCAATTTATGTCATATTTTTAGGCCAAAATGTATTTAGCTACATGTCTTTGACAAAAAAATTCTCAATGAGCGTACTTTTAACTGCTTTATGACCGGAAGGTTTTACCCCATTCCTGACCAGGCCATATTTTGCGATTCGGCACGCGTTACTTTAACGGACAATTGCGCGGTCGTGCAATGCTGTGCCCAAATTAAATTTATGTTCTTTTTTCCCCCACAAATAGAGCTTTCTTTTGGTGGTATTTGATCACTTGTGTGATTTTTACTTTTTGCGCTATTAACAAAAAAAGAGCGACAATTTTGAAAAAATAACAATATTTTTCAAATTTTTTATATGAAATTCCCCCCCCCAAAAAATTAAAAATCAAAATGTTTTATCATTTTAGGCCAATTTGTTTTCTGTTACATATTTTTGGTAAAAAAAATCGCAATAAGCGTATTTTGATTGGTTTGCGCAAAAGTTATTGCGTTTACTAACTAAGGGAAAGATTTCTATTATTTACGTTTTTTTTTTTTTAACGAGTAATGGCAGCGATCTGCAATTTTATTTTGCGGGACTGCGACATTGCGCCGGACAGATTGGACCCTTGACTGACATTTTTGACACTTTTGGGGGTACCAGTGACATTACTACAGTAATCAGTGCTATACATATGCACTGTTACTGTAAAAATGACACTGGCAGGGAAGGGGTTAATTTTTATTGGAGAGGGAGGGATTCATGTATGCCTGGTGCTTACTAACATGTGATTTCCACACTAGATCCCCGACGATCGGGGAAGAGCGGCGGTGATCACCACCGCTCCTCCCCTGGCCCGACTCCCACTGTAACTGAATACAGCGGGAGCGAGCCTCCAGCGCGCGCGTGCCGCTGAGAGAGGGGAGTGTCTGGTGATGTAGGTCTACGTCGCCAGACGATAACGAGCCACTTTGCCGCAGTACAGTCAACGTGACTGGTCGGCAAGTGGTTAAAAGCAGGCTCTGTGAAACACAGCAGTGTATTATCACAGGGCATAGGGAATATGTGTCATAGAATTCAAGAAAGAAAAATGTTTGGGAAGACTACAAAAAGTAAGAATTTAAAGTTCAGGATCGTGCAGAGCAGAATAATATGAATTAGCCTAGCCTAGAAATAATTGAAATGTGGAAATGAATATATAATTTTCAATATTGACATTAAAATTGTCCTGTTGACCAATTTTACACTGCTACAGTATCTGCAGTTTCTTATTTTTTCAAGTAAAACGCTTGCCTATTTTCTTGCCTTTTGACTAATTCTCCCTCATTAAAATGCCCTGCTGCTGCCTATTTTTTTTTTTTTTTAACCAGACTGTTTGTACAGCACATCACTGCATCCTTCAGAAAAATAACGTAAAAACACTGTGCACCAAAAGCATTGTAAACTCTCACCATAGGTTATTAAAAGTCTTAGTCATAAATTCCTCCCAAAACATCTAGGACCCTCTGTGACATGACATGTGCATATCCACCTTCAGACATTGGTACATCCCTAACCCCCTGTAACCCAAGGAGACTATTGCTTAGCATTTTAGTTACAGCCTTGCCATTTACTGCCCAGTTTCCTAGACTAGGGCAGGGGCAGCCTTAAGATGATGAAAAAAATGTAAATTTGTACATAAATGTTTACAGAAAAATATATAAAAAAAATAGTGATGGTGCGTTGAAAAATGGCTTGGTCTGGACCAGTATTTGGCTTCAAAAGTCAGGTTTCTGCCCTTTCTATCTTGTTTCAGAGGCTGTCAGCCCCTCACACCTTGATTAAAGTACAACCAAAGGCAAACGTTTTTAGTTTTTTTTTAGTTTTTAATAGAGTGTAGAGAGATTAGAATGCTTGTCAGTTTTTATTGCTGTATGTGTCCTCTTTAGGGAGATTGATCTTTTCTATTTGTCCTATTTACAATTATCAATGAACGTGGAAGTAAAAGAAAATCCCAAATTTGAAGTTGTCCCCACAAAAGTAATAGTGGGTAAATCTTTCAACTGGGACACTGGTTCTGGTGATCTAGGGGACCCCAAGGCATTCCCTTAATTTTCAGGGATTTCTTTTCACTTCCTGTTTGGCTATGGGACAGGAAGTGAAAGGAAATCTCCGCAGTGGGATACAGATGGTGAAAAAAAATCTGACAGGGGTTATAACCTTCCCTTACTCTCTCCAAAATAAAAACAAAAATGTTGCCTATAGTTCTACTTTGAGACCTTTGTATAGGGATTTTCTGGTGTAACCCCCCTTCTTCGTTCCTCTGTGGGACTTAAAGTGATTGTAAAGTCTTGGTTTTTTTTTTTTTTTCAAAAAGAATAACAAACATGTTATACTTACCTCCCCTGTGAGGTGGTTTAGCACAGGGCAGCTTGGATCCTACTCTTCATCAATCCCTCCCTCCCTTTGAGTGCCCCCACAGCAAGCAGCTTGCTATGGGGCCACCCAAACTGAATCACAGCTCCGTGTATCCATTCAGACATCGAGCTGGGGTTCCCCCTTTCTCTCCTCATTGGCTAACTAACTTTGATTGAGAGCAGCAGGAGCCAGTGCCGCTGCTGCTGTGTCTTAGCTAATGAGGAGGGAAGTCCCGGATGGCTGAGACAAACGTGGACATTGCTGGATCGAGAGGGGGTTCAGGTAAGCATGGGGGGGGGGCTGAGGAGAGCTGCTGCACACAAAAGGTTTTTTATCTTAATGCATGCGTTAAGATAAAAAACCTTCTGACTTTACAACCCCTTTTAATCTGCTCTTCAGGAATCACCTCGCTCTCACCTACAAGGTGTTTTTCCTTGTAACCATCACCTCTGCGAGCCGAGTGTCACAATTTAATTTGTTGCCAGGCTTCCCTTTGAAAAAATTAACTTTTATTTCACGAGGTGGGGGTGGTACTTTGGGGTTTCCATTTATTTTTGGGGTTTTTTTTTTTGTTTATTATTGATATTGATAAAACTTTTAATTTCAGGTTAAACTGCTTTTTTTGCAGCAAGGCTTCCCCATATAAAAGTCAGCTTTTGTTTCCTGGGTGGTATTTTAAGGTTTCAACAGGATTGTTGGCTGAAAAATCAGTTTGCATTGAGGTCCCATTGAGAGCTCTAACCACCTACAGCAGAAGGAGCCAAGCTCTCACTCAAAGTCAGCTGGGAGTCACGTGACCGCTGAGCTAGCCGCTCGGCTCCTCCCACTGTAGCCCTGGATCGTAATAACAGAGTGGCCTGGAGTCACGTGACTGGCCTGAAGCTACAGCACAAAAGGTATTTAGAGCCTTTGTTTCTAAAAAAACACTTATACAGTGCAGGATGGGAGCTTAAAAGAGAGGGGCTGGCAGCGACTTTTTTTTTTTATTAACAGCAGCGAGGGGGGGGGGGGCGTAGACAGAGACACAGACTCCCGAGCTGAAAGGCAGGGAGGGGGGGAGTGCAGAGGAGACACATCCGATGACAAGGGCATGTAAACTGACCATGGTGTCACAGGCTCAGAAGCCATGATATACCGTGTTAGTTTACATGGGGGAGGGCAGCAACTGGCAGGATCAGCCAGGTGTTTTACAGTTTCCAGAGGGGCAGGTTAGACAGCACAAGCACTGTGCTGTTTGACCTGCATTTTTTTTTTTTTTACGGTAAAAAACACTTTAAGAAATGTACCACCAATGGCACCACATTGGCCTTTCCCGAATCCAGTGGTACGATTTCAGCCATTAAAGATTCCCTAAAAATTTGAACAAATGGCTTTGAAATGACAAAGCTCAATTCTTTTTGAATCCATGGATGTATGTCATCTGATCCAGGTGCTTTAGTCACCTTTATTCTGTCTAGATATTTCTGAACCATATCAATTTTAAACCATTGTGGATCATTTGGGGCTGTGTCAATACCATCCCAATTATAGACATGAGCTCCCCCATGCTCCTTTCTATACACAGAGCTGAAGAAGCTATTTCATAAATTTGACTTTTCTTTGTCCCCCGTCACCCACTCTAGATTATTTTGTAAAGGCCTACATGCTCAGACCTGACCTTTTTAAGAATTTTGGGAGGTTTGTCATACTATTTTTCATTAAGTTTAAATTATTGCAGTCCTAATATTCTGTTATATTCTTTGTAAATGTTTAAACAACAATAGTGTTCCTTTATTTTTATATTTTTTAAAAGCTCTTTTCTTATTATTTATAGCATTTTTAACTTTGGCAGTGAGCCACATAGTTTTTATTTTTATCCTTTTCAAGCTATTGCCTATGGGAATATATTTTGCAGTGTGTTCACAATCTCTGGCAGTTTGCCTGTTGAAAGAAAAATTATAAAAGGGTGGCCATATAATTCTACATTGAATTTTTGCTGCTGCCTGCCCTTTATCCTGGTAATATGTTCCCCCCCCCCCTAGATTTGTTGCTGCCTTCCCTTTCTCCTGCATTGTGGAATAGTGGACAGCCTATGGCTATTTGTTTTCCCTGTGCAGCTATGCCTGCAGTGCACTGATTAAAATGAAATTAAAAAGTTACATGAAGCCTACCAATTTCTCCTCCTCCTTCTCCCCATCAGCACTCTATCACTTCTCTTTATATTCTAAAGGAGCCATCAATCATATGATTTTGGTGCTGCCTGCAGCCAGGCCTCATTATTACAGTGATTTGAAAACACTTTTTTCAGGAATAAGATTATTAGATGCATGTTGGTCATTAGAGAGGATCCTGCCACCATTGGAAAAATTGAGAAAGTAGTGTGAAAAGCCTCCTTTCCAAAGTTCCATATTTTGGCCTCCCTCTTTTTTTTGGGCAACCTTTCTCCCTAAATTTCACCCACCCATAGACAAGTCCTGGGGCTCGGGAGAGGTGTACCATCCCCCTTGAAGCCTACCCTACCCTCTTCCTCACCGCCAGCACCCCAAAACGCTTTCACTTCTCTGACTAAAATGAAAGATATTTAAAAAGTACAAAAATATAACTGGCCCCCGAGTGCCTGGAGGGAGAAGGATTATTCAAACAAATCAGAGGAATTGCAGACAAGCCTTGCCTCTGTTGTGTGCAGCCAGACTAACACAATCTACAGCTGCACTGTTCAGCCACTGCACAATACATATGACTATTAGCTCTCAAATATTAACCTTTAATTTTTAGTTCAAGATAACATCTGTCTTATCTTTCTTTCTATTTGCTGTCTATTCCAGTGGCCTATTACTTTTATTCAGTTTAAGACTATTACCATTATTTTTCAAGTTCTAATAAATCAGATTGGGCTGCTGCTGCTGTATTTAGACCAAACTAAAAGTTAAAAATAATAAATTACAAAACCAAAATATGTGATGTCAGAATACAGTGGCGATGTCTGAGAAAATTGTACTGTTCAATACACGATATGGAGCTTAAAGGCATCGCCCAAGCATGTAATTGAAATAATTGGTGTTTTACCCAAGTTGCCTTCAAAGTCATAATAAAATGAGGATTGTCTCCTTGCTGTACAGTATTTAAAAAAAAACCTTTTTTTGGGGATTTAGTAATGTCCCCCCTCAGAAGTGCTCAGCTTCCCGTGCCATTTTTTGGCAATAGCTTGCCTATTAGCCTTGAAAATTGCCAGAATATAGTATCAAAATTCACCACTATAGCCTTCAGTGGGGTTTAATTCTAAGCCCAAGTTTTGTAGACATGGCTCGATGAACTATCCACAAATTAAAGCCGGGCAGATTCTCTCATCCCAATCTATATTCTCCCGTTATCCATTTCTCAGTCAATAACAAAACTCATCTGTGCAATATTGTACTGATAATGTTTCTATTTAGGGCAGAAATACAGCCAAAAATCAAGGAGCAGGCATGAGCTCCCAAAAAACTTCTGGACCAGAACTTTAGATGTTAAAGACAAACAGTCATGTAGTTCTGTATTCAATAATACTTTATTAAGAGTATTTTTAAATGAAAGTAGAGTAAGTATCTGAATCATCTGGCATCATCCTCTTGAAATCCCTGCACATCACAGATCAAAGTGGGAGAGAAAAAAGCAGCGCAAGGAGCCGATCAGTTTATGTGCTGACAAGAACCATGCTAGTAACATAAGAAAGCAGAGTGAAAGACAGATGAACTTATCATTATGCTGATTCTCCTTTTCTGTTCAGTCATGGGTTTATGACAGGCCCATGGCAGTCAGTGCTCAGAAGAATTGGGTTAAAATATGCTGGCCATCCTTCAACCCAAAGACTAAGGACATCTAGTGGTGGAAAAGATGTATAGTGGGGAACAGATGCACATGGAGTGTGAGTATTGCAGTAAAAGCGACTTTTTATTTTATCTATTCCTTTCAGCTTTAAAGCAAACCTGTTTTGAGAGGGGCTGCTTTTTTCAAAATGGTAGCTGCCTGGCTTCATTACTTTCTGAGTCACCAGCTGCATACTTGTTCCTTGTTACTGGCTTAGAAGTTGAAGCATGAGGATTAGAAAGACAGCCAGACAAGCAGCCTCTATGTTTTTTTTTAACATAAAAGGGTTCTTTTAATGTGCCTTGTCAAATAGAAGCATCCTTCTCTCTCTTGTAGAGTTACCCTGTAAATTAGTGGATATGATTTTTAAGCTCTGTAAATGGACATCCTCTTAATAATGGGACAACTACAGTTCACTTTCAAATGTTGGTCGATATTAACAATATAGTAAAAATATGTATCTGTTTATCTTTTTGATTTGTTGCATTTTCCTATTGCTACGCTTCCAATTATTTGAATGCCTCTGAGCAGTTGTGCGTTGTGTGTATTTATGTTTTTAGAAGACACTGTAAATGTTCTTAATTTTAATTGGATATTATGTAACTGCTATATTTCCTTGTCATCACATTATTTTAAATAAAATCAACATGTAGATTCTTTCTGCAGGCTTCATCGCTTCTGGGCTACATATACTCCAATAATTAACACTTTTTGTCATATCCACGGTGTTAAACATATAATTGTGAAGCATGTGTAAGTTAACAAAGCAGTCAGTAATGGGAATAATAGGGTTGTAATTTCTTGGGTGAAATTTTGGCTACACATCACATGTACTACAGAAAACTAGATGTTTCTTTTTCTTTTTCACTCACGTGTTAATTGAACTATGAAGCCAAAAAGTAAACATTCGAATTACAGCTTTTCAATATTTTTTTTTGGCAGTCACTTGACACAAACAGGGACATTTGAAGATCCTCGAATTGAAAGCTGCCAAATCAACCCTCCTGTACCAAGGAATGTGGAAATGAGGAGAGATCCAGTTCTTGGCTTTGGATTTGTCGCTGGGAGTGAAAAACCTGTTGTTGTCCGCTCAGTAACACCAGGTGAGTTACTGTACTTGAAGGAAAAATATAGAAATGTTCCAGATATTATCCAGGAACTATTTTTGTGTGACTTTTTACTGTATTGCCATTCTGTATTGTCATGCATGCATATGCTGATTTGCAGAGACTTTCTCTAGTGGTTTTTTTTGCATAAAAGATAGTGTGTGCATCATACCTCCTGAATGACTATGACGATAACATCAGCCACATCTGTTTACTGTTTTCAATCAGCTTGACTCAACTAAAAGATGGCAGCTAACCATATACATAAAGATTTCATGCACACTAAACACCATGAATGGGGGAATCTCCGACTGCCATTTTTTGTATTTTGGCAGCCAACACCTGCAGCTGTCAGTATACCCAAACAGTGACTGCAGCTAATTGGTTGCAGTCACTGTTTGGCTGACTTTTTCCCACCAGAGTCCCTTGATTCTTCAAATAATGTTTGTTGAGCTGTGTGGAGTCGGCAGGGCCACCCATGGCCATATCCATTGTACAGTTCACTGGTTGGGTTAGGTTAGACAAAATCTGATTAAGCTCATTGTTCCCCACATTTTTCTGTGCACCATAGAATTTTTTTTTCTGCTGTATCCTAGGGTGTGGTAGGTCTTTCATTATTCTAGTCATGCACACATTTTGTCATACCAAACTTTTTAATTGTAAACCAGAAATATTACCTGGGTGTTACCTGGCCAATATTTACATATTGCTTATACTGTTTAAATATTTATTCTCCTTGTTTATGATAGAGTTTTCTGTCATACTTCAGGTTGCCATTAAACATGTTCTCTGTCAGTAAATTTTCATGTCAGTAAAAAATAAGTTGGCAACCCTGTATAGGATCATTTTTATTGGGTTTGCATTCTAGATTGTGATTGATTGTTAGGTTTAGCATTGTCTTGCTATGCTCCTTGAGATGGGTATACTCTTTGTCTGTCCCATCTCCCATTGTTGCAAAGAGCTTCAATAAAATTGTCAAATGTCACCTGCAAATCATGTCTGTTGTGATAACTACTGCTTGCTTTGGATGTCAGTTATCCCAGAGATTCTTGAGGGATATTGCTTATTACATAGGGGTGCTATTTATCATTTTGGAATAGTGGAGTAGAATGTCCACATCAACCACATTGTACTGTATTCTGTGTCAGTGTGTTTGCAACCCTGTATTCCATACATTACGTTATTTGGGTGAGAACACCACCCAAAAACTCATTATATTTGGAGTATTTGAAATTGATGAAGAGAAAGCAGTTACAAGAGATGTTTTTCAGCTTCTCATCTCCAGCTTAACATAAATCTTCCTAATAAGTAAGGCAAATACATTTTTGAGAGTTCTCAATTATCTTTTTTTTCTCACGGTATTTACATGAAACCTAAGAGCTTTTGTAATGGGCCCTTAAAATGTATCTAAACACAGGTAATATGTAACAGCCTACCAGTCCTTAGACTGGTAGAAGGATAGTTACCGAGTATTTCCAACACGTGACCCGAATCACGGATGTATGATGGAAGCTGTTGTACAATGGGTTGTTAAAACCAATCGAGTTGGATTTGGGTCACGTACAACAGCTTCCATCATACATCCGAGATTCGGGTCACGTGTTGGAAATACTCGGTAACTATCCTTGGGATAACCGGTACCATTGGGCCTCCCTGGATGTGTGCTCGCTGTACATGTCAATCCCCCATGATGTTGGCATCCGAGCTTTCCATCACTTTCTTACCGGGGATGGACAATTGAAGTTCGCCAGGCATCTTTTCTGGCAGAGGGAACACGATTTTGTCTAGAACATAACTATTTCTCCTTCCTTGATAAATTCTATCTGCAAACCAAAGGCACTGCCATGGGAGCAAGCTTTGCACCTTGCTACGCCAACCTCACCATGGGTTTTTGGGAGGAACTTAACATCTGGCACAACAACCCCTTTTCCAAGCACATAGTCTATTATGGGATATATATAGATGATGTGCTTGTCATCTGGGATGGAGACTTGGACACTTTTCAGGCTTTTGCTGACTATTGCAATGTCAATGCCTTTGGCTTGATTTTCACACATGTAATTGACCCTGTACGTTTGGTTTTCTTGGATTTGGAGCTCACCCACGCTGATGGCGCCATTGTGACTCTAAACCACTCCAAGCCGGTGGCTGGCAACTCCTATTTATATTTTGGGAGTTGCCACCACCCCTCTTGGAAAAAGAACATCCCTAAGGGCCAGTTCCTGAGGCTTCGCAGGAACTGTACCCGGAAGGATGACTTTCTTATCCTGCATGGATTTACCCCCCCACTGGTAATTCTGAGGTTAGTTCTCCAAGGGTTGCAGTCACCCATCAAGCTCTAGATTCATTACCGGCTTTAATAATAACTATAAACAGATCACCCATATCATCAAAAAGCATTGGTCAATTTTACGGTCTGATCCCAGACTGGGTCCCTATCTCCCCTTGGCCCCTCAGGTTGTCTACAGGAGGGCGCGTACCATCAAGAACAACATTGCCCCTAGCAAAGTAAATAGACCCACAGATGAGAGAACTATGGACATCAGGTCTTACTTTAATGACAGAGTAGGCACCTTTCAATGCAAGAAAAGGAGCTGCCTCACTTGCCAGTTTATAACCCATGGGCGCGACTCTTTTCGTGATACACTTGTCAATAGTTTTTCTATCCGTCAGTTCATCACATGTTCCACAGTTTGTGGTATATGTGTTGCACTGCCCTTGCAACTTACTTTATGTGGGCCGCACTATCCGCCATCTACATACGCGGATAGGCGAACACCGTAGGGCCATTGTCCAAGGATTGACCACTAAAAATGGAAAAGTTCCTCACAGTGTCCCTCGCCACTTATCATAATGGGAATGTGCAAGATCTGAAAGTTTGGGCCATCGAATCTGTCCCTAAGGGCACCCTTACCAACAACGAACGTTTCTCCTTGCTTTACAAGAGAGAGACATTTTGGATTTACAAACTCAACACGCTCTCCCCTCATGGGTTGAATGAGGAATTGGACATTTATTCTGTGATATAAAGGTCATTTGCCCCCTTTTCATATTCCTATTTATCCTCTTCTCCCCCTTTTATTATTCTTTTGACACACCCTATATGTTTTTAATAAAGCTTATTCCTTTTTTCTTCTCAACACATTCATCTGTTCGTCATTTTCCATTCCCCCAGTTTCAATCTCTGATTTTTATATTCATATTTTCATTTTTTTTTTTTTTTTTATTCTCATTTTTTAATTTTTTTATTTTCTGGTTGTTTATCATGCATATACCCACTGTTTACATGTATGGATGCATCATTTTGTGTATTTGATTTTGTTTACATTAGTAACAGCTGTTTGAAGGGGGAGCCAAGGGGTGGGTGGCAATGCCTCTCCATTCTCCTCCCTTCCCTTTCACATTGCCACTGGAGATCTTATGAAGGGCACAGCCCGAAACATGTTATCTCCAATTCTGTGGCTTCTTTCTTCCCCCATCGCTAGGTAGCTATCGCTGCTGTGGGGTGAGTCACGTCCTGCACGGTGAGGCTGCCGCTACCAATGGGATCGGTGCCTTGAATGGACTTCCGGGAGCCGATCGTCATCCGCCGATGACGTCATCCATCAGCGCCGCTCGAGTCACCTGAAGCAAGGAGACGCCGGTGTGCTGTGGGCTTGCTTGCGGCCGGTTCGGCTCATGGGGGGTTGTGCTTCCCCCCCCCCTCTCCCTCACTCTCAGGCTTCGCCATCTCCCTGGTGCAGTTATTCCTGATGCTCCTTTACCAACATAGGAACTGGAGAGTCGTTTCCACCTATTCCCTTGGTTATCACAACAGGTATTGCCTCACTGCTTGGATGCACCCTGCCTAACAGTGTTTTTACCATTTTTAATAAACATGACATTTATCCACTGTGGTTATCCATTTTTTATCTGTGACTTCAGTGCCCACCTGTCATCATTTTGGGGAGCGCTATCATACCCATCTATTTGTTGTGTCGTACTTTTCTAAGCTGGATCTGAGCATGGGACAGCTGCACCCCTGATATGACTTATTGGCACTTCTTCTAAAGCCGTCCATCCCATACAGCTTGATACCATAGGTCTTGGGATTTCTGACTAACCGGTATCCAGCCCCAGGAATTTCTTGTATATGTTTGCTGGAAGTTTATAGAAGTTGGTGGCTGGAGGAGAACAACCTCTGATCTGTATATTTAAGGGGTTCTGGCCAATCCCCAGGCAGGAACCCATAAATATTGTGGAGCCTGGCGAACAGGTGTTGTGTTGTAGTCGGGTGGAATATGGAGGGCCAAGGCTGTGTTATGGAGACTGGGAGGGCACTCGGGGGACAAGGGGGCTCTGCCTACAGGCTGGAGGGAGAGAAACTGGACAGAAGGATCTACATTACCCTTCTGTCTCTTCTAGGAGACAACCTGGCTATTATGGGAGAACCTGGGCAGCAGGAGGCCTGAACAACAGTCTTTTTCAAAGCACCAGGATTCCAGGGACAGTGTGAGTACCTCTACATTCCCAGGGCCAAAAAGGAAGAAGGCTGCCAGATGCAATATCCAGCAAGCCTTCAAAGGACAGTGCCACAGCTAAAACAAATCCCTTGTCCTAGGGATTTTTACATGGCAGCAAGATGGGCTGGGATTTTTTTCAGAGAGGGGACTTAGTGCTCCTGCAAGTTTGGGACTTTTCTAAATTCACAAACCTCCTACAAAGGGAATTCTTACTGCTATTTCCAGAGACACTTATCCTGTTCCAGAGGGAATGTAGTCCTGGATTTGCCATTTTGCAGTGTAAAAATTGAAGGATGTTGTCCTTGTGTTGTTCTTTCAAGTCAAGTTTGGCATCCTAGAATTACTTTTTCCCATCCAAGTTGTTTTCCCCCAATAAAACAACAAAAACAAGCCCATAGACTGATTTCTGTCTCCGAATGAAAGCTGATTTCTGTCTCCGAATAAAAGTGTTGCCTGGCTGTGCAGGAATAGGGGGACCCAAAAATCCAGTGGCTCTCTAGGGGGTAGTGCTACATGTCTATGGAGGGGTAGGGTTGTCCCCCTAGGACAGGTCGTGCACCCTTAACCTCTCCTCATCTCCATATCATAGGAGGAGGAGGCATTCTGTAGTCCAGAGAGAGAGATGTCATAGAACTATGTGGGCAAGATGCCTTCTGTATCCAAGGGTGCTCAGTTTTGCTTTATGTCCAAGCATATGTTCATGTGCTTTTTGCATCAATGGTCATTCAGCCAACATGTTCGGGGTTTTAAAACAGCTGACATTTAAATACATATTTTAAATGTGGAAATTTATATAGCCAATTTGAGAAGCCAACCTCTTTACTTAAAAACAGTAATTGTTTACCCAACTATATATAGAGATAGAACAGTGCAACTAACCCAAGCAGTGTCTGGCACATAGTAAATGTTTCCTTTCTGTTAAAATGCATATAATGATTCAAAGAGGTTGCAATTAAGCTTCAAATCAAATACTTAGCCAAGTGAACTGGAATACAACTATAATTAGTTCTATTTAGATGCATATTTGTGATGCTAACAAAATAGCCGTCTGCTATTCTTGAGCAGCAGTGCATTTAAGAGATTGATTAGAAAGTAAAAAAGGGATTCAGTCAGTCATGGCTTAAATATACATTTCTCTCCACAAAATTCACAACAAATGTCACTCAAATTAATTATTTCTTTTACTTATTGATACATATTTTTCTAGGCTTAAATTCAAATCAAAGTGTAGCAGCTGATAAATTAACCTATCCATTCAGAGGCATTTATTTTGCTTTGCCTGATTCCTGAAGCAAAGCTCATTCGTATGCTACATACAGTCTGTTACAGACTGTTCCAAGTGACTAGACGTCACATATTTTGGGACACTGCTGACATAAAAGATTGCAATGAGAGAATACAAATGAGTAAGCTTATACTGTATCTTGAGGGCCAAAAATTCCTTCCTATTCCGAAGAGGTTATAAAACATGAAGAACAATGCTTTTACAATAGGAGGACAAGGAAATTTAAGAGTAAGTCTGTATGACTGCCTTGCTGTCTGTAGAGAAAACCCTCGACTCTTGTTTTCCTTACCTGCCAAAAATGTACTAATCCGCAAGGACAATTGCACCATGGTGTGTGATTAGACGTGTGCTGGTGGGTAAACTCAGTGGGTGGATGGTATCGGGGCACAAAAGTAGAATTATGAGTCATAACACCCTCCAGTTTTGATTTTAAAGGGGCTGAGCAGTTACAAAAATGAAAACAAAGTATTACAATCATGTGAAGCTTGTTTAATAAGCACAGTCTCTCTAAACCCAACAACATACAGTACTGTGCAAAAGTTTAAAGCACTTGAGAATATTGCTGCAAAGTTATAATACTTTAACAATAATGCAATGAATATTTTAAATTTATAAATTAACTATTTGCAAAGTGCATAAACAAAAAAAAACTAAATTTAGTGTTTTCACTCTTTCCTTTTAAAACAGCATAATTTCTCCCAGATATTCTTGCACACAGTTATTAAGGCACACAACAGGAAGATTATTTCAAACATTTGGACTGATCACATACAGTATATTTTATGGATTTAGGCCGTATTAGTTGTTTCTGTCTCGTCGTGTAATGACAGACAGATGTTGGTTGAGTTTAAGGCTCTGTGGTGGCCAAGCCATCTCTTCCCAGACTCCTTGCTCTTTCTTTTGTTGGTTCTTTATAGTTTTGGATGTATGTTTGGCGTCATTGTTCTGTTGCAGAATAAAGTTGGGACTGATCAGATGCCTCCTTGATGCTACCGCATTATGAAAAAGCATCTGCCTGTTTTTTTTCCAGCATTGAGGAAACCATTTAAGCCCAACTCCAGGAATTAGAACAGGAGTCAGTATTATACTAACCAATGTTCCAGCATTGTCTTCCTCTCTTCTGAAACTCTGGCCTGTGGGCAGTCCCTTGACATCCCCACGTGTAATGCAGGGTCTTTAAACCCTGCATTGTACATGGAGGTGGCAAACATGTGACCACAGCCATGAGTAGGTTAGACAGAAGCTTAGACAATCTTTTAATCATGTGCTTACCTTCAAATCTTTAATTTGATTGGTACAAGCACACACAGAATTGATGCTGCTGTAAAAGAAAAGAGTAGACACAGAGCTGCCGATAAGGGGCTACCACTGGTCCACTTGTAGGTGGCCAGAGCCCCAACAGTTCAACTGGGGGGAATAGGCAGCTGACAAGCAGAAGGAAGGGGAACCTGGACAGGAGGGGCAGTGGGGGCATCATTTACAAGAACCAATCCCCTGTAATTCCCCCTGCAGCAGCTTGGATGCTTTCAGCTGCTGCAGGGGGAAATACAGGGGTTTGGTTCCTATAAGTGCCATCCTCACCCCTCCTGTTCAGATTCCCCTTTCTTCTGCTGCCTAGACCCCTCTTGGTGCACCACTGCCCCCCCCCCCGCACTGCTGGCTTCCTTTCCTCTCCTTCCTGCCTGCTGCTGCAGGGATTGTTTCAGGATGTAAAGCAGGGGAAGGGACAGGTATAAATAGGTTATTTAATGACCCATTGTATTCATTTGCATAACTAATTTACTATGTTTCAATTTGTGAATGAACAGGAAGACTGTGCAGAGCTATTTCTGTTCATTCATTCTGTGCAGTTGAGATTGTAGAGAAATCACAGTCATCAATCTCTTTTTTGTTCTCAAATGTGAGATATCAGGGGTCTAATTAGACCCCTGATATTTCACCAAAACCCCTAAACAGAGTTGTAAAAAAGTGAAAAAAATAATAAACAATAAATTTATAAAAAAAACTTTATAAAAACTAAAAAAATAAAATTGTAAAAAATACTAAAAATAAAAACGTAGTAACACTTTTTTTAAGGACTCGTTCACATGGGTTCTCTGGCCCAAACATTGTGAATACTGGGTTTGTACGGTGCCTTGCGAAAGTATTCGGCCCCCTTGAACTTTGCGACCTTTTGCCACATTTCAGGCTTCAAACATAAAGATATAAAACTGTAATTTTTTGTGAAGAATCAACAACAAGTGGGACACAATCATGAAGTGGAACAAAATTTATTGGATATTTCAAACTTTTTTAACAAATAAAAAACTGAAAAATTGGGCATGCAAAATTATTCAGCCCCCTTAAGTTAATACTTTGTAGCGCCACCTTTTGTTGCGATTACAGCTGTAAGTCGCTTGGGGTATGTCTCTATCAGTTTTGCACATCGAGAGACTGGAATTTTTGCCCATTCCTCCTTGCAAAACAGCTCGAGCTTAGTGAGGTTGTATGGAGAGCGTTTGTGAACAGCAGTTTTCAGTTCTTTCCACAGATTCTCGATTGGATTCAAATCTGGACTTTGACTTGGCCATTCTAACACCTGGATATGTTTATTTGTGAACCATTCCATTGTAGATTTTGCTTTATGTTTTGGATCATTGTCTTGTTGGAAGACAAATCTCCGTCCCCGTCTCAGGTGTTTTGCAGACTCCATCAGGTTTTCTTCCAGAATGGTCCTGTATTTGGCTCCATCAATCTTCCCATCAATTTTAACCATCTTCCCTGTCCATGCTGAAGAAAAGCAGGCCCAAACCATGATGCTGCCACCACCATGTTTGACAGTGGGGATGGTGTGTTCAGGGTGATGAGCTATGTTGCTTTTACGCCAAACATAACGTTTTGCATTGTTGCCAAAAAGTTTGATTTTGGTTTCATCTGACCAGAGCACCTTCTTCCACATGTTTGGTGTGTCTCCCAGGTGGCTTGTGGCAAACTTTAAACTACACTTTTTATGGATATCTTTAAGAAATGGCTTTCTTCTTGCCACTCTTCCATAAAGGCCAGATTTGTGCAGTATACGACTGATTGTTGTCCTATGGACAGAGTCTCCCAACTCAGCTGTAGATCTCTGCAGTTCATCCAGAGTGATCATGGGCCTCTTGGCTGCATCTCTGATCAGTCTTCTCCTTGTATGAGCTGAACGTTTAGAGGGACGGCCAGGTCTTCGTAGATTTGCAGTGGTCTGATACTCCTTCCATTTCAATATTATCGCTTGCACAGTGCTCCTTGGGATTTTTAAAGCTTGGGAAATCTTTTTGTATCCAAATCCGGCTTTAAACTTCTCCAAAACAGTATCTCGGACCTGCCTGGTGTGTTCCTTGTTCTTCATGATGCTCTCTGTGCTTTAAACGGACCTCTGAGACTATCACAGTGCAGGTGCATTTATAGGGAGACTTCATTACACACAGGTGGATTCTATTTATCATCATTAGTCATTTAGGTCAACATTGGATCATTCAGAGATCCTTACTGAACTTCTGGAGAGAGTTTGCTGCACTGAAAGTAAAGGGGCTGAATAAATTTGCACGCCCAATTTTTCAGTTTTTTATTTGTTAACAAAGTTTGAAATATCCAATAAATTTCGTTCCACTTCATGACTGTATCCCACTTCATGACTGTATTGTTGTTGATTCTTCACAAAAAATTACAGTTTTATATCTTTATGTTTGAAGCCTGAAATGTGGCAAAAGAACCTTACTCTTGGATCTAACTGCCCTGCCAAATATAAATTCAAAGTCAGCATGTCTTTTTGACTTTATAGTACTTTATATAAATGTAATATATTGCCACAATTATATTATTACTAAAAAGTTTTGTACTTTTAGTAACTCGGCAATATAGTATATACAATAAAATATGACTCCAACAATGTAGATTAAACACAGAAGATGAAACAACAAATGTGTTCTACTTCTATATCAGTACCTACAGTTTAAGTAATACTGCGTCCTGATCCAGTCTCACCATCCGATGTGAGTCACCAGGGTACATATAAACCTCCTCTAAGTAAAAGCAAAAACATCATTACGCATGCTAGTAGGCAGCCAGCTGAAACAGAACTGCAAATCACTGTACTGTATGAAATTGCTGTTTTCAATTTTATACATGTGAGAGCACACTTTGGTTTTTGTTTTTTATTAAAATTTAATATAAATGGTATAACACTATGGGGTTGCCCTGTGTCTTCCAGTTTTCTTTTTACTGAGAGAAGGAATATATGTTCTCTGGTGACTCAGATTGGATGGTGACTTGATCGGGACACACACTCCTAAATCGATTTTGACCATTTCATTTTACAATGGTCAAAATTACCCAGTAAGAGGCTGGAGTGTATCTGTTGGCAGGGCTGAGACAAGGAGTAAACAGGAGGGGCTGCTGCCCTGGGCACAGTGGTTTATTGCAGGGTTGGGGGTGCCCTGACCCTAACCTTAAGAGAAGGGGGGGCACAGTTTGGCATCTTTGCCCTGGGCGCTGGATGACCTTGTCCCGGCACTGCTGCTGGTGTACTATCACATGATTTTTGCACGGGGGCTCACAGATTAAAGAGTGAAGTAACACCTGTTTATGGGGACTTTTTGTGGACACTGTATATTGGTCATAAATTGCTCTGTGTATGCGATACTTTCATGGAACATTTTGAAAATTATATTCACAAATAATTTTTGTATATGTGTTATTTTTACAGGAGATTTGTTCATGATTTATTTTATATATAATGTTGGTAGGTTTTAGTAAATATCACTTGTATGTCCATTTTATTCACACCATGTCTTTGAACATAAGTGCTGCACTCTTTTAACACTTTTAACAGTGTACGGTATGTCTAGCATTTTGTTGCACAACTGCTGTATGTGTTAAATAACATAATAACTCTTACATGCTTGTAATCTTTGCAATCAAATATACATTTATACACAGGGTTAAACATATGTAATAACATTCTCTTAGTAGTATTGCAAGGATTTATTGACAGTGTAAAGTTTTTTTCAGAAATAAGCTCTACCTCTGTATATGGCTATATGGCATATCAAAAAATGTAGTAAGCCTATATAGTGTATTTAAGTGCATCAGAGACAGGCAACTTATATTGCTACACTCTTAGCTCTCATTACACTACATAAGAGCATAACAGAGAGAAGGATCACAGTTAGGAAACTCAATCTAAAGTATGTCAAATAATCTCAAACCACGAATAAATTACTTTTACGTTAATTAAAACACCTATTCATATTTAATCTAAATTAATAAATTACAATAAGTACCCATGTAGAGTTACATAAAATTCCATCAAAAACCAAATTAATTTATTCTCCCAAAGGATGCATCCCTTTTTTATAGCTCTTTCATTTTTCCCTATTCATTAATACATCCATTGATAACATTTATCAAAGGGTAATAAAATCTCCACCTATCCTTAAATAAATGAAGGTCAAGCCTATTTTAAAATTATAATATTGTGTCTTTTAAAAAATGTATATTATCATTAGGAGGAAAGTGGTTACCATGCAGCCGCATTCATCTTGGCATATCAGATTACCACATATACGCAGGCAGATGTACAGGGAAGAACGTTTTTCAAACCATTCTTATGATGCACAATTAGGAGATGGAGACAAAACATTAATAGTCCTGTGACATTATATTTATCCAATTTTATAACCCAGTAAAAAAAGGAGAAAGTCAACCCATCCTATTGCACAATAAAAATGGCATACAACATTATAATATGGCAGGTGTGCAGGTTCCTCTCATACTTTAAATATAGGCCTCATCTGTGGTCTGTAAATCCAACAGACCTCACTCTTCAGGCTTTTAATGTATTTATCCTGCCACCATGCCCCCCCCCCCCCCCAGCTCCCAAGTTTACTGTTTCCACATCATAGAATGAGAAGGAGAACAATTACCCCCATGACTCCTCATAAAATGTTTGGAAATATTGGTTGACTCATTGACTTTGAAATTACTTTAATCACACTTTTTACTTATTTACGTTATATGTTCCCCTCTTACACTGAGGGGTCTTGTGGTGTAACCTACATACTGAAATGCAATGAATATTTCTCTACAACTATAGAATCAAAGTATTTTCTGCAACTCCTTATCCCTATACAATATAGGCAGATTCATTTTGATTTGGATCAGTGTCCACTGATGTCCCTTGGTTGGCAACATTAGTTACAAAACTATATGCCAAAGGTCAAAGAGGTGCAAGAAATGGGACTTTTAAGTATTCCATACCAGTGTTATATTGACACCATGATAATACCAAAATACATAAGAACACAATTTTATTAATAAACAGTATAAAACCCAATATTTGAAAATAGAATCACAAAAGACTTGGGTATATTAGTACAGACTAGCAATGTCAGCTTCTGTCTACACGTTTTGTGAATTTCTCTGATTCTTCGGGACTTTAATGAAGCTGCTATTCATGTCTAAAATATAGAAAGAAAATATTTCATTTGAAAATATATTAACAACATCCACATTAACCTATTTGTTACAAACATTCAACAACTGAGAACTTCAAACAGTTGACATGTCCCCAAACTTGATTGGGTATTTTAAATAAACATGATTATATGTGCCGGTTCACACTAACGCGGCACGACTTCGGGGGCGACCTGTGAAGTCGCGTGCACCGCGACTTCGGCGCGACTTGCACGGACTTCATAAAATGAATGTCTATGCAAGTCGCTCCAGGTCGCCCCGAAGTAGTACAGGAACCTTTTTCTAAGTCGGAGCGACTTGTGTCGCTCCTATTAGAACAGATCCTGTAGTACACAATGGACCGCGACGGACCGCGACTTGTCAGGCTGACAAGTCGCCTGACAAGTCGCGGTAGTGTGAATGGACACTATGACTAAAATGTATTCCAATAAATGTAAATGTATTAATGCATTAATACTAAAATGTATTCCATCTGGATATCAAAATATAGTGCTCCGAAGACAATTTAAAGTTCCTCAACTCTAAGGAAGTAGCCAGAAGAGGTGTATTGTTTAGCTTAGTACACACTCCTGCAATCATCATCACCTAACATTGCATGCTGTGGTCGGAGGGGCACTGTTCCATTGTCATCAAATGATTCTTCAAGAAATCAGCCTGTAAAGTACAATATCAGATGTTTTCTGCATTACGCACTGGTGTGAATATAGCCTTAATAATCAGTCACACTGCTTCCAGGGAAATGTCTGCATTCTCTGATGTTGTAACTTCATTCTTAAATGTAACGTATCATTCGTTTTATTGTATTTATTTCATTTTTTTATTCAGAAAGCATTAGTTATATTGTTCCAGGCACAGTGCTTGTGTCAAAGAAAAGTCAGCACACATGAATATATCATGATGGGTTGCCTGCATGCGGTCTGTCCTCTACAGTAACTGCATCAAACTTGCAGCAATATAAATTAACTAAAAAATAGGAATCCATGGATATCTTCTGTGACATAGTGGGTGATTTCTTTCTGTGGCTCTTTGCTTTCCTAGGATTTATACATTTTATAAAAGGATAGAAAAGTTTTATACAGGCTGTAGGAGCACTCATGGTAATCAAATCCCCTCATCCTGAAATTATGCAACTGGGTACAATTTAGGCAATTGGAGGAGAAAAGGGAAAGAAAAAAGAGGGTGGAGTGGATGACAGAAGAGTTGGGGTGGGACTCAACTCTGCATAGTTTTAAACTGGGCTTGAAGTAGAAAATGATGTGTATGGCACAACTAAACTTTAATGTAGCCAGTATAAATATTTCCATCAGCAGGCTTCTTCAGCCCCTTTTATTGTGAAAATAAGGTCCCCTGTTTGCTATAATTTATTCTGGCGACTTCAATAAGATAGAGCAAGCAGAAAAGGTAACGAATGGCCTCCAGTAACACTTAGAAACCACCCAGTTTTACTTTACACACTGAGGCATATGAAAACTGGTCATAAAACGCTGATTGCTTTTGCAGCGCTTTTCAAGCGTTAGCGGTGTGCTTTTTTTTTAATGACACGTGACTCAAAAACTTCTTCAAGAACCATTTTGAGGAGCTTTTGAAGTGCTTTTGAGACGCTTTCCATTCATTTCAATGGAGAGGGGCATTTTTGAGGCTTTTTTTACAAACATGCTCCAAAGATGCTGCTTGCAGGGTTATTACATCATTGTTACTCTCTTGTTGAAGGAACTTTGCAGCCCAAAGAAATTTTTTACTGCCCCCTTCTGTTAAAGTGTAAACATTTACATTCATAAGAATGAAAATAATGAGTAATGATGCTGACAAAAAAAACATATGGCCTATTTATTTATTGATCTCAAGAATCACCCCTAGCCAGATTGATTTCCATATATATGTAGTGACATGAACTTTTTTCTGTATTTAATAATGTTATCACAGCCTGGAGGTAATATAGATCCAAAAGAGTCTGAACCAATGCAAGACTGCAAATGGTTCACACTTTAGTATACTTATCATACCCAGTGTCACTCACATCATGGTAAAGAACATCACCTACATTCACTTTCTGTAGAATTGCATTGTGAATTTTTATTGTAAACTTTAAGAAGGGGGAAAGATGCTTGTAGAAGAATTAATTCAGATAACAATTTAAAGTATTGTGTTGTACTATTATCTGTGGGTACTATTGTATGTATTATGGCTATACTATTACCAGGGCACAGGTACTCCCCTTTTTAAGTCACCCCTTGTCCCCGCTCCCTACCCATTTCTGAGCACCAAACGCAATATTCCCCAAGCACACATTCAAGATAACCGGCTGTTCAGTGATGCTGGTTTCTGTAATGACCATAGGTTGGAAACCATGGATACTGAAAGTGAAGAAATGTCATCAGTACACCAAGGATTCCTCAAAAGGATCCAAACATTGTATTCTGTGGTCACATAATATACAGCAACCTTTCGGAGCCATGCAGGGCCCCTTCAACAGGCAAGTGAGGCAAGTGTTTACCAGCCTGAGGAAGGGGCCCTGCATGGCTCCGAAACTTTGCTGTATATTATGTGATCATGGAATAATGTTTTTGGACCCTTGGTGTGCTGATGACATTTCTTAACCACTTAAGCCCCGGAAGATTTTACCCCCTTCCTGACCAAGGGGTATTTTGCGATTCGGCACTGCGTGACTTTAACAGACAATTGTGCGGTCGTGCGACGCTGTATCTAAACGAATTTGGCGTCCTTTTTTTCCCACAAACAGAGCTTTCTTTTGGTGGTATTTGATCACCTGTGCGATTTTTTGATCACGCGCTATAAACAAAAAAATTGCGTAAATTTTGCAAAAATAGCAATATTTTTCACATTTTTTTATATGAAATTCCCCCCCAAAAAAATTTAAAAATCAAAATTTTTTAACATTTTCGGCCAATTTGTTTTATGCTACCTATGTTTGGTAAAAAAAATTGCAAAAAGCGTATTTTGATTGGTTTGCGCAAAAGTTATCACGTTTACTAACAAAGGGAAAGATTTTTGTCATTTTTGTTGTTTTTTTTTTTAACGCGTAATGGCGGCGATCTGCGATTTTTTGCGGTACTGCGACATTGCGGCGGACAGATCGGACCCTTGACTGACATTTTTGCCACTTTTGGGGTTACCAGTGACATTTCTACAGTAATCAGTGCTATACATATGCACTGTTACTGTAAAAATACACTGGCAGTGAAGGGGTTAACTTTTTTTGAAAGGGAGGGGCTATGTGTGTCCCTAGGGGCGTGCTTTCTACTGTGATTGGCTGTGGCTTCAGATGTATGAAGAGTGATCAACGGTTCTACGTAGTAGAACCGTATGATCATCCTTCATACACAGGGAAGAATGACAGGCAGCTTGTTTACACAAGCCGCCTGACTTTCTCCCTCTCCCCCGCCGATCGCAGAGTAACCGGCGGACATCGGGTCCGCCGGTCACACGTGCGGGGGGGTCCGTGACCACGCGGGAGCGTGCCTCCGGCGGCGCGCGCTCGCTCCCTAGACCCTCACAAGCTAGTGACGTAGCCCTACGTCACTTTGCCTGTGAGGGGCTGACCGCCGACGTAGATAGTCATGCGGCGGTCAGCAAGTGGTTAATTTCTGAGTACCGACCAGTACAGCCCATTAAAGAGAATATAGAACCAAGTATAATTTTGTAGTGCTAAGCAAGTTGTATGGAATGTGTTAATGATAACAGGAAAAGGAGTAAAATAGATCACCCGAAGCCAGCAACAATATACCCCCCCAGCAACAATAGAACCCCCGCAACAAACTATGTTCCCGGCAACAATAGACCCAATAGACCCATACCTCCCAACGTTTTGAGATGGGAACAAGGGACACCTATTAGCAAAAGTATGAAGGCATGGGACACACCCCCTGCCACGCCCCTTAAAGGACAATTATACAAAAAACTAAACAAAAGGTTTAACACTGTAAAACACTTTAGTGCATTTTATTTACAACTATATGGATGAGACCAAAATGAGGGACAAATGAGGAGGAAAGAGGAACAGAGGGACTTTGTTCCAAATCAGGGACAGTCCCTCAAAATTAGGGACAGTTGGGAGCTATGAATAAACCCATGCCAGCTTCAGTAGACCCTCCAGTAGCCAGCAACAACAGACTCCCTCCCTCAACAGTAGATCCCTCCCAACCACAATTGACCCCCCAGCAACATAAGACCCTCAGCTACAATAGATCCTCAACTAGTAACAATAGACCCACACAGCAACAATAATAGATCTCCACCAGCAGTAATAAATCCCCTAGCAGCCAGCTATGTAAATTTCTGGAGGGGATGATAAGGGACTATATCCAGGAGTTTGCTAAAATCAATAATATCATCAGCAGTAATCAGCACGGGTTTACAAAGGGGCGTTCCTGTCAGACCAATCTGTTAACATTCTATGAGGAGGTTAGCTGTGAGCTAGACAGTGGGAGACCTGTGGATGCGGAGTACCTGGATTTTGCTAAGGCATTTGATACAGTTCCCCACAAACGGCTGATTTATAAATTAAGGTCCACAGGCATCGACCACAAGGTTTGCTATTGGATACGGAACTGGTTAAAGGGGCATGTCCAAAGGATGGTAGTAAATAATGCATACTCAGACTGGTCTGAGGTGTTAAGTGGGGTCCCCCAAGGCTCAGTTCTGGGTCCAATTTTGTTCAATTTATTCATAAACAGCATTGAGGACGGGGTCAGTAGCTCGATCTCAGTGTTTGCAGATGACACAAAATTGATCAGGACAATAACTTCACATCGGGAGGCAGAAATCTTGCAGAACGACCTGAACAAAATAACAGAGTGGGCAACTTCATGACAAATGAGGTTTAATGTGGATAAGTGCAAGGTATTGCACTTAAGGACTAATAACGCATTGGCAAAATACACGCTAGGGGGGGGAACCCCTGGGGGTATCAAAAATGGAGAAAGATCTGGGAGTCTTAGTAGCAGATAGACTTAGCAATAGTATGCAATGTCAAGCTGCGGCTGCCAAAGCCGGCAGAATCTTAGCATGCATAAGGAAGGGGATGTATTCCAGAGACAAAACTCTTTTTGAAGCACAGTGATTGTAAAAACTGTGGGTAACTTATAAGTTATATATACAATGTGAAATGTGCAGAAACTGCACTAATTCCAGTGTATCTCTAGCTGCTCGCACTACAATGGACATGTCATTGCAATAAAAAGATAATCATAGAAAAAAAAGAGTGTGACTTGTATATTCATTCAAGGGGCTCCACCACAGTGAGATTAAGATGCGCACTCACCAACCACAAGTGGCCATTGCAAGGCCTCAATCACGTTTCACACTACTCCAATAACACTAATTTTTTATGACCTCCAGATAAAATGATGGATCCAGACTATACAGATACTCCACAAGAAGCTCTCTCGCTCAATGACAATGAGCCAGTCCCAAATAGAATTATGTGTAATATAGCGTAGTACTTTATTAAAACGTATCAAATAAAAATGTGTATATTGCATTTACATTACAAGGTGCTTTAGGTAAGCACCAACACAGCCTTTCCGTAAACTTGACCCACCGCTCGTGCAGAGTTAGCATGGTTCCTGATGGCGAACTTCCTGGGAAATGTGTTGAAGCTGCGCTGTTGCCACGTCTGATGTCACATCCAGTGGGGGACCCGCATCACTTCTGGGTTTTGGAACGCACGCCACCTCTGCACATACTCTACATGTATTTGGATTGTTCACTTACACTGATTGTTAAATAGTAGCACAATACCTTTCATATGTTTATTGTTGATTTGAAGTGATACTTTCACTTAAATGGGCTGCTGCTTGTTTTCACTTTATCCCTTTAGTCTATTGTTTGGTGCCAATTTTATCAAGTTTTTTTGAAGATATATCTGAAAATCTATCAATCCTGATGTACTGATGGCCTATCTCATTTCTTGAGGCCCGAAAATGCCAGCACAGTACAAATACCCCCCAAATTACCCCTTTTTGGAAATTAGACAGTCCAAGGTATTTAGTAAGAGGCATGGCAAGTTTTCTTAAGCTTTTTTTTTTTTTACATACCACTGCAGTACAGCATCATCATGCAACTTGTGTGGCGGTGATCAAGGGCACCGACTGATGTCAATAAGTAACAAAAAGACAAAAAAAAAAACAGACTAATTTTCATAATTTTTTTTAATTTTGTATATACATTTTTTTAAAACATTTTTTTTTTAAGATTTTCTTTTTTACATACTGTGACCAGAGCAATACAGTGTTACCATAGTAACACTTTACTACTCTAGGGAGGTGATCATGATTTTTTTTATACTTTGATGATGATATACAGTAATGATAACTATTATAAGCAGCTCATTTTTTCTGAATGAAATACATTTATTCAGTGTGTGCTATTGTGATTAGCTGTGACTGTCCACAGCTAACCACATGGTACAGTTGTGCTGTGATTGTTCCTGTCTGTACCATGTGATCATTTGACCAATCAGATAGATTGACACAATAGTACACAATGAATGGCATGGATGTAAAATTGTCATATGATCTGCTGCAATTGGTCACAGTGTTCACATGGCACTGGCAGCGGGCTGAAACACTGACTTGTCATCCCTTAGACACAGCGGGTGATAGATAGTGTGGCAGCATGGACCGTGGGGCCCAATCTTGGGAGGAGGTCTTACGACTTCCACCCAAAAAGGGAGAGCTCCCACCCAGCTATCATATTACAATCGGCTGGGCAGGAAGCAGTTAAAGTATCACATATTTTTTATTTTCATACTATTTTTTGCTGCAATTAAAATGCAACAAGGAAAGAAGGTGTGAATTTGTTTAGCATGCCATAGTTTGAACAAAATGTATTGTTCCCCTCAATTTTGTGTTTAAATGAAATAGTAACTCTACTTTTGTTGAGAAAAAAACATTCCCCTGTAGGGACATGTACATTAGAAGGATTTTAACTAACTTTGTTGCAGATTCCTACCTTTTACTATTCTTGTTATAATTATCTATCAGCTGCTGCACCTTCAGGGCTCTGCAGGTGCCCTGCAGAAGCACCTGCAGAGGAAATTGGCAGGGTCTGCATCGCCTTGGAAGTGATTTCCATTTGAGAGTATCGCTCCAATAATTACATTTTTGTTGAAGGGGGTGCCAAAAATCTGACTGGTATCTTAGTGCAAACTTCTGGGAAAATCAGTGAGCCAATCACACAAGCAGAAAATGGCATTTTCAGGGGGTGTTCTGTACACATTCTGTGTACTAAACACCTCCAGGTAGTCATATTGCATTGCATTTTATAGAAATTCACAGAGCTGTAGATTTAAAAGAAAAGGTCATTTTTAATAACATTTAAACACAATATGACTTGAGTTGAAGTTGTATAAATTATATTATTTTTTATGTGCTAATTTTTTTCCCCACAAAAGTGGAGTTACCCTTTAACCAATTCAGGTCTGCTCCATTGCAGTTTTACTGCTACAGGGCAGCACCTGTGCACCGGAACACAATATATAAGTGATTCAGCTCTTCTGGGTAGGGCGTGCATGTGCGTGCCTACGGCGGCTTGCTCCCACTGTGATCACATACACAGCAGGAGCCCAGCGACAGGTAATGCGGACTCAATGTCCACCAGCACCCGCCGATTGTTCAGTACACAGGCAGAACTGCGATCTGCCTATGTAAACAAGGCTGATCGCCGTTCTGTCAGTAGGGAAGGCATTGATCCTGTGTTCCAGGAACACAGATCTATGCCTTCCTTTAGTAAAAGAACCTCCCCCACAGTACACAAGCACTGGCTAGGAACACATTTAACCTTTTGATTGCCCCTGATGTTAATCCTTTCCCAGAGAGTGTCATTATTAGGCAGTGAATATTTTTGAGCACTGATCACTGTAATAATGTCACTGGTCCCCAAAAAGTGTCAAAATTGTCCGCTGCAATATCGCAGTCCAGCTATAAGTTGCTGATCACCTCCATTACTAGTAAAAAATAACAAAAAAACAAATAAAAATATCCCATTGTTTGTAAACACTATACGTAAACCAATCAATATCCCTGACTTTTAAATTGTAAGCTCTAATGAGCAGGGCCCTCTGATTCCTCTTTTATCGAATTGTTTTGTAATTGTACTGTCTGCCCTCACGTTGTAAAGCACTGTGCAAACTGTTGGCGCTATATAAATCCTGTATAATAATAATATTAATAATAATACACTCATTGGGAATTTTTTACCAAAAATATATAGCAAAATACATATTTGCCTAAACTGATGAAGAAATTTGATTTTTTAATTTTTTTTATTGGATGTGTTTTATAGCAGGAAGTTAAAAAAATATATATATACATATATATATATATATATATATATACAGTGCACTGCAAAAGTATTCGGCCCCCTTAAACTTTTCGACCTTTTGCCACATTTCAGGCTTCAAACATAAAGATATAAAACTGTAATTTTTTTTGAAGAATCAACAACAAGTAGGACACAATCATGAAGTGGAATGAAATTTATTGGATATTTCAAACTTTGTTAACAAATAAAAAACTGAAAAATTGGGCGTGCAAAATTATTCAGCCCACTTAAGTTAATACTTTGTAGCGCCACCTTTTGCTGCGATTACAGCTGTAAGTTGCTTGGGGTATGTTTCTATCAGTTTTGCACATCGAGAGACTGAAATTTTTGCCCATTCCTCCTTGCAAAACAGCTCAAGCTCAGTGGGGTTGGATGGAGAGCGTTTGTGAACAGCAGTTTTCAGTTCTTTCCACATATTCTCGATTGGATTCAGGTCTGGACTTTGACTTGGCCATTTTAAACACCAGGATATGTTTATTTGTGAACCATTCCATTGTAGATTTTGCTTTATGTTTTGGATCATTGTCTTGTTGGAAGACAAATCTCCGTCCCCGTCTCAGGTCTTTTGCAGACTCCATCAGGTTTTCTTCCAGAATGGTCCTGTATTTGGCTCCATCCATCTTCCCATCAATTTTAACCATCTTCCCTGCAAAATTATTCAGCCCCTTTACTTGCAGTGCAGCAAACTCTCTCCAGAAGTTCAGCGAGGATCTCTGAATGATCCAATGTTGACCTAAATGACTAATGATGATAAATAGAATCCACCTGTGTGTAATCAAGTCTCCATATAAATACACCTGCACTGTGATAGTCTCAGAGGTCCGTTTAAAGCGCATCATGAAGAACACGCAAGCACACCAGGCAGGTCCGAGATACTGTTGTGGAGAAGTTTAAAGCCGGATTTGGATACAAAAAGATCTCCCAAGCTTTAAACATCCCAAGGAGCACTGTGCAAGCGATAATATTGAAATGGAAGGAGTATCAGATCACTGCAAATCTATGAAGACCTGGCCGTCCCTCTAAACTTTCAGCTCATACAAGGAGAAGACTGATCAGAGATGCAGCCAAGAGGCCCATGATCACTCTGGATGAACTGCAGAGATCTACAGCTGAGGTGGGAGACTCTGTCCATAGGACAACAATCAGTCGTATACTGCACAAATCTGTCCTTTATGGAAGAGTGGCAAGAAGAAAGCCATTTCTTTAAGATATCCATAAAAAGTGTAGTTTAAAGTTTGACACAAGCCACCTGGGAGACACACCAAACATGTGGAAGAAGATGCTCTGGTCAGATGAAACCAAAATCAAACTTTTTGGCAACAATGCAAAACTTTATGTTTGGTGTAAAAGCAACACAGCTCATCACCCTGAACATACCATCCCCACTGTCAAACATGGTTCCTGGCAGCATCATGTTTTGGGCCTGCTTTTCTTCAGCAGGGACAGGGAAGATGGTTAAAATTGATGGGAAGATGGATGGAGCCAAATACAGGACCATTCTGGAAGAAAACCTGATGGAGTCTGCAAAAGACCTGAGACTGGGACGGAGATTTGTCTTCCAACAAGACAATGATCCAAAACATAAAGCAAAATCTACAATGGAATGGTTCACAAATAAACATATCCTGGTGTTTAAAATGGCCAAGTCAAAGTCCAGACCTGAATCCAATTGAGAATATGTGGAAAGAACTGAAAACTGCTGTTCACAAACGCTCTCCATCCAACCTCACTGAGCTTGAGCTGTTTTGCAAGGAGGAATGGGCAAAAATTTCAGTCTCTCGATGTGCAAAACTGATAGAGACATACCCCAAGCAACTTACAGCTGTAATCGCAGCAAAAGGTGGCGCTACAAAGTATTAACTTAAGTGGGCTGAATAATTTTGCACGCCCAATTTTTCCGTTTTTTATTTGTTAAAAAAGTTTGAAATATCCAAGAAATTTCGTTCCACTTCATGATGGTGTCCCACTTGTTGTTGATTCTTCAAAAAAAATTACAGTTTTATATCTTTGTGTTTGAAGCCTGAAATGTGGCAAAAGGTTGAAAAGTTCAAGGGGGCCGAATACTTTCGCAATGCACTGTATATATATATATATATATATATATATATATATATATATATATATATATATATTGCAAAAAAATAAAAAACGCAGAGGTGAGCAATTGCCACCAAAAAAAGCTATATTTGTGGGGAAAAGGACATAGATTTTATCTGGGTAGATTGCCGCATGACCTCGCAATTGTCAGTTAAAGTAACGTGGTGCCATATCACAAAAAATGGCCTGGTTAGAAAGGGGGGTAAATCTTCCAGAGGTCAAGTGGTTAATGTATGTAGCAGTGGTGTACAGGGGTTGCAGGGGTTGCAATTGCAACTAGGCCCCATGCTCCAGGGAGCCTGTGCGGCTCCCCTGTACACCTGGATAGCAGGGGCGGCGGGGGAAGCATATAAAGAAATCACTGTCCTCCTTTTTCCTCCTGTAGATGCAGAAGGAAAATGGAGGAGATTGGTTCCTTTGTATGCTGCCCCCGCCACTCCTCCTATCCAGTTCACTTGTGTTCTGCTGTCTCTGGGCCCCTGTGTGCTCCCCTGGCCCCCCTACTATGCTGCCCCCCCCCCCCACTGTGCTCCCTTCCCTCTCCTGCTGGCTGCTGCAGGGAATGTGTCACAATAGAGAACCAGGAAGGGGTTGGTAAATATGTAATTTACCAGCTCCTTCCTTTTCTGAATGAACAGAGTCAAAGTCAGTGACATTGTAAAAAAATAAAATAAAATGATAAAAAATAATACAATTAAATTACCAAAAAATAAAAACTACTGACTCCAGTGGGTGAACTTCCAGGATTGCAAACGTCACACTTGCGACCGGGCCCTGGCATTCCACCACCGTGGGGAGGCCTCAAGATGGCAGGAAGGGGGCAAAACTTGTGAAAGGGACCCGCTGCGGGACTGTAATAAAGGGCCCCAGGATCAGTGGGAAGAGCCCCAGGCTTGAAGGGAAGGGCCCTGGCCAGGGTTCCGGGGGGGCCTTCTAGGGGATTTTTGTGCCATTCATGAACATGTCCTTTAAAACATTGTCAGCTATACACAACCATATATACTGCATGCAGTAAATGTGTTCTCACAGACCATGTTTCAGAAAAATATATTTTGTTAATAAATAATATAATTCTAGTTTTTTGTTGTGATGTCATTTTTGTAAAGACTTAAGAAAGTTGACATAACGCAAATACCCTATGTATCTGCAGGATGAACCATGTCACCGGCAATCAGTCAGGATCCCTGCTTCCAGCATTGTCTGTGTGCCCTGTGGTCTTTCAGCCGCCTCGCTATTCCTTACATATAAGTTTCACTCACCAGGGTGTATGTCTGTTGTTACTTCCTGCTGTGTGCACAGAATTATATCTTAGTAGATCACTGCACGCTTTGCTATGTTTGTCTTATTATACATGAGGATGCTTCATTAATTCTTCAACAAACAGCTTCTAGCTCCTAAAGTTTAATCCTCTCTGTCTCTTCATTCACTTGTTTTTCCATTATGGTTATTCCTGGGTGTCTTGGGAAGGTGATATTGCTTCCACGTGGAATGTGGATTGTTATTTACAGAAAATACACTAGCATTGATTAATTCTTTTGGGCTGCACAGAATCCATCCAAAGTATTCACTCTGCACAACTCATTTGCACAAAAAGTAATTTTCCTCTTTTGCCTACCTGCAATTAAAATACTATTATTATTGTTGGTTTTTGATCAGATTTTTATGACTTTGGAAAACCCTTTAAGGTAACATGTCATTATGAGAGAAACACTGAGACTGTTGCTTATGACTTCTCTTTTTTTTACAATATCAGTTGCCTGGGTGTCGGTGGCTTTAATATCCTCTGAGTATTTGATATGGTCTGGGAATTAGCATTATAACCTAAATATGTTTAAATTATCCACATTGTAATGCAAAAATATAAGCCTTTTCCAAAGTAAATTGGAAGCATCATTCCTTTGAAAGCCATAACTATACCATTGAGGTTGAATGCCAAGGCCTGGTTCTTCACAAAACAATGATCCTTTAGCTGTCTTCAAGAATATGCTTTAAGTGGATCTAACCTTTTTATGTGAAACAAAATAGCTGACTTATTTTCTCTTTCCTGTTAATAACATGTGTATCAAGTCTTAATTGTTACCAGCCATGCAAGTAAATTACTGGTCACATGCAAGCCTAACCTATATTCTAAAGGTTCAGTGTTGGGACACTTACTTTGTAATATCTGTATAAATGATATAGGGTCTGGGAATAAAAGTACCATTTCAGTATTTTCAGTATTTGGAGATGACACCAAGCTTTTCAGTGGAATAACTTCCTTACAGGATGTCTCCAACTTACAAGCCATATACAAAAAGAGTTCCCCTTAGTGGTATGGGACTATAAATGCCGCTGGACACTGTATACTATGTAAAAAATAACTTTATTGATACAAAAGGACATATAGTGAAAACACAATGTTGTGAGAAACACAAATACACATACAGGGCATTAAAATTGCATGCATTTGACAGACCGGATACCGAACCAAGATGTGGACACTCAGGTACATAGGGCAATCATGGAACCGGAACCGACCCTACGCGTTTCGGGCGTGGAAGCCCTTCCTCAGGGGTCACCCAAAGTTACCAGATAGAGCGCCTATTGTATCTAAAAAAGTAAAGCGATTTATTAAATTGTAAAGCAGATATCTGTGTAGTTGCATATCGCCTAGTGTATCTAGGGAAACAAAATTGCTTCGATATACTTTCCAACAGACATTTGTACATCTATATATTCAGAGGCAGACAATTGTGAACTCTGTCTTCTAATATCAGCTCAATGAGGATCGACCTACCCTTTGTGTCCAATCAGTGGATTGGATCGATCTGTCGGATAAAAACGGTATTGCTACCGTGTGGAGGGATGCCCAAGTTTTCCCAAAGCCCGTGCAGGGCATAGAACTCCGTGAGAATATCAAGAGTATAGTAGCAGTCGCTGCCCGGAGGGACCAACAGGGCACCACGATGACCAGTCAGTAGTGGCTCAACATGGACCGCTCACATGTAGGAGGGTATAAACATTTGTGATACCTAATGCAAAGAATATAAAAGTACAACACCAGAGTTGGAATAGCTAGGAATAATAGTTCCCTGTGAATTTGTCTTAGACCCCTTTAAAGACCATGAAGATATTTACCTTGAGTATATGAAGTGAATGTGACCAAAGGGTCAAATAAAGTAGATATGGTATAGATCTTATGTTGGCGTAGTCAGCATTATGAAGGTGGTCTGAAAGATATTAAGGGGGGGGTATAGAGGCCATGAAAGCCCCAATAAATTGCAAAAGTGCAAATAAGAGAAAAAGAGGGAGGTGTAGTGAAATTAACATCCCAGGTTCATGCAAAGAAACCAAGAGATCCATACACAACACATAATGGTGCAAACAAGAAATAAAGTGCAAACAAAGTGCGTGGGATTCAGATGCATATGACATGCGCATAATGGAGGGCATGGACGTGCAAGTGCCTGAATTTGTTCATAATATGCAGCATAACAGTGTGCTGTATTGTCACATTAATATGACTTACAGATAGTCAAAGAGAAAATTAACACAAGCTGTCCACATTAATGTATGCCATAAGCATATGGCCAAACAAACGTGGGCAATCCAGGTTTAAATCCCAGGCAATATGCATACATGGCCCCCTACACCTACAGGTGAAGCATACCACATAACTGTGTGATAATATGAGGAAAAGAGTGATAAATTGTAAGTATTGAGAAAAAAAGTGTGTAGAGAAAGTGCCGGAAGAAAGGATGTGTAGTGAATGGGGAAATACATACTGAATAATAATACAGGACATAGAGCAAATGGTGCAGGTCGACAACATGCAGGAGTACAATAAGAGCCATAGTGATAAGAAGCCAGGTTAGTGAACCAGTGACATGCAGTAGAGAGAGTTCTGACACTTACCATCCCTGGGTATTCATGGGCTTGGCATCCTCTGCGGATAGCCGTAAGCCCAGACTATTTAAGGATCATCGTATGACGCCGGCGCCTGCGCAGTGGCGACACATGACGTCAGTGCGAGCGGTCCTGAGAGCCTATCTGGTCATCCGCCCGGAGAGCGCGGGCCCCGCCCATCCCGGAAGGAGAGGCTGGGTCCGCGTTCCACGGGCACCGACGCGGGAAACCAGCTACTCAGGAAGAGAGCTGGAGTGAGCGGGGAGCCAGAACAGCTAGCGCCCCCTACCCGCGCCGGGGGAGCCTGCAACCAACAAGGCAGCAGAAGTAAAGCCAGCGAACCGCTGGTGAACACAAAGGAATGAACAGGAAGAAATGGGAGAAGGAAAGGAGATAGAAAGAAAGAAAGAAAAGGAAGAAAAGGGAGAAGGAGAAAGAAAAAAAGGGGGGGGGGGAAGGAGAAAAGGAAAAAGAGAAAAAGGAAAAGACATAGGTGGGCAGGGAGGAAAAGACCCCAAAGGAGAAAGTGTAAAAAATAATGTACTTGTCCATCGCAGTGGCACAGTATTGGTCTCTCAATTACATGTTACAGCCAATGTACAGAAACTACGCAAGGCTAATATACATAACTAAGAGCATGTTTTTCCACCATATCCTGGCCAGAAGGGACCATAAGACCATCGTATAGGATAGTATTAAACCCTGCATATAATTAAGTCAAACCATGTCAGTTCATGCACAGAAAATACATAGCATATTATATGAATATATTATGATACATATGAAATATATAATAGAAATTTTTTTAGATAAGCCATAATCGCACAGGATAAGATGCACAATATAGGTATCATAATGATGTCAGGCTATCTTAATAAGAAGTCCTGAACATAAATATTGTGTCCTAGAACCAACCTTTAACCCCACCGGGTTGTATAATGATGTTAAACTCTACCCCAGAGCATCTACATGGGCAATCTAGTGGGCAGTATAGCCTATTTTAGAGAGAAGGTGAAAGGGGGGGAGGGGAGATTTTTGGGGGGTTTTTTGTGTACTTACTCTTAGTTGGAAGTATAATCATGATCATTGTTCCCAGCCACCCGAAGAAAAGCCCTCCAGAAATGGCCTGAAACTGATCACGTCGTTCAGGCCCGGGGCTGTGGTGGCATTTAAGTCCAGGATCCAACGAGTTTCCCGCTGTAGAAGGGTCTTGTTCCAGTCCCCACCGCGGGGACTGGGGTGGACCCTATCCAGAGCGAGAAACTTTGGAACCGGAGGAATACCTGTATGCATATCACGTACATGTCTGCCAAGTGGCAGATCCGGATCACGTTTTTGCATACTTGATACATGTCGGTAGATACGTTTATGAAAGGGCAGTTGGGTTTTCCCTACATAGTAGGACCCACATGGACAGGAGAGTAAGTACACCACCCCTGCCGTTTTGCAATTAACGAAGTGATGTGCCTTAAATGTCTTACCGTTGGGGAGACGAATATTAGAGTCTCTATTGATATACTGGCAGTAATTGCATCCTCCACATGTAAATGTTCCGAATCTTTTACAGGGGTCTTTACGGTATTTGTCCAATATAAAATAAGTTGGCATCCTTTATCACATTTTTTCACTACGGGAGCAGTGGTGTTCTCAATGCACTTTGGGTGTCCTTTCTTTACATATATAATTTTTTTTGGTTTTACGCTATGGCGGTGTATTTTTTTGTATCACACATGTTACCACTCCATTGAGGGATCCGCGTTGGAACCTGGTAGTCCACCTGGACCTCATCCCTAGGACGTATTTTGAACATGTTGATGGGCCTTTGTTTATTTTATTTCCGGTAAGCGGTACCTGCACAAGTTACCCGTTTTTGTTTCCATATTCTGGACATTATTCGGATTCTTCACTATTTCACCATACAGTCAACCTGTATACATCATCCACAGCGCAACTTATTTTATATTGGACATTTTTTGGGTGCTAGTCTCACTTGAGGTTGCTGCTTTTATTTTACTCTTGGATTAGCGCAATTGTTTTCCCCTTTTTTTCTTTACGGTATTTGCCAACAAATTCACTCCGTGTGAGGTAGTCTTTCAAGGCTTTAGTTCTACGATACGTAATAGCCGGTCTCTGTGTAATATGTGGGCTGATACTAGGATCGCAACTCAACATATGCCAATATTTTTGAATCGCTTTAAGTACTTGTTGATGTTGTTCCGAATATTGCATTATAATGCGAGGTAGATTCGCATCTGCAGTGCCTGATTTGGTTTTTTTCTTGTTTTTAAACAGCAGTTCTTGTCGCGTAAAAGAGTTTGCTCTATTGAACGCTTTTTTGAGGCAAGTTTTAGAATAACCTCTTTCGCGTAGGCGCGCCCTTAGGTTGTTGGCCTCAGTTTTAAATTGTATATCGTTTGAGCAATTTCTGCGAATACGCAGATACTGACTAAAAGGTATAGATCTGACAAGTGGTGCAGGGTGTGAACTGGACGCATGTAGGATAGTGTTTGCGGATGTGGGCTTGCGGTATAAAGTGGTTTGTAAGTTTCCTAAACCGTCCTTCTTGATGGTAATATCAAGAAAGTTAATTGAGTGTGGGTCATAATTCATAGTAAACTTCAAATTGAAGTTGTTGTTATTCATGTGTGTGACCCCCTCAATGAGTTCCTCAGACGAGCCGCTCCAAATAACTAAAATGTCATCAATGTAGCGGTGCCAGGTTAAGATGTGCCTGGTCCAGCCTGTAGATGAGTCCTCAGATAGCAACTGACGTTCCCACTCCCCCAGGTACAGGTTGGCATACGATGGGGCACACGAAGTCCCCATCGCAACCCCCTGCACCTGGAGGTAGTGGGAACCATCGAAAGAAAAGATATTATTCGTGAGTATAAATCTAAGGCCCTGTATGAGAAACCCATTGAGGTCACTTTGATGTCTATCAAATTGAGACAATATTTTTTGGACTACCTGGATGCCCTGTTGGTGTGGTATCGAGCTGTAGAGTGCTTCTACATCGATAGCCACCAACAGGGCATCCGATGGAATCACTATCGAATCCAGAATCTGGAGTAAGTGAATCGTGTCCCTGACATAAGAGGGTAGGCTCTGTACGAAAGGACGTAGTTTTGAATCTATGAACTTACTTAGATTCTCCGATATGCTCCCACATCCTGACACTATCGGGCGTCCTGGGGGTTTGGAAGGGTGTTTATGAACCTTCGGTAGGCTATAAAAGGTGGGAACCACCGGAAATTTTGTCCGTAAAAAATCCCATGTGGGCTTATCTATGGTATTATAGAGATAGGCGTGGTCCACCATGGTATAGAACTCTAAATTGTATCTATTGATAGCCCCTTTTGAGATAGGCCTGTACCACTCCCTGTTATTGAGGATTTGGAGACACAACTTACAAGCCAACCTCAATTCACTGTTTCATTGGGCGACTATGTGGCAAATGAGGTGATAATGTTGATAAATGTAAAGTTATGCACTTGGGGGCTAAGAATATGCATGCATCATAAATACTAGGGGGAGTAGAACTGGGGGAATCCATAGCAGGGTAGGATCTGGGTGTGGTCCAGAGTTGGTTCTTGCCAGCTCACTAGATTGCTTTAAAAAAGGCCTGGAATTTTTCCTAGGTGTACATAATACAACATTATAGGTAAAGTTGATCCAGGGAATATCCAATTGCCTCTCAGGGGATCAGGAAGGAATTTCTTTCCCCTGCTGTAGCAAATTGGATCTACTGCGGGTATAGTATTGTGTATATGGGATTGTATGGTTGTGTTTTCTCTACTGTTTTTTGTTTTTTTATTGGTTGAGCCGGATCGACTTGTGTCTTTTTTCAAACTTACTAACTATGTAACTATATAACTAATTGTAGGTCTGCTTTGGCTAATTAGCAAGACTTAAAGTGTTACTAAACCCATGGAGCCTGCATTCACTATATCTGGTCTCCCACAGTACACAGAACATGGAAATGCAATTATTTTAATAAATATAAACTGCTAAATACCCTTTCTCATCAGCAGTATATAGCAGTCTTGTTACTTCTATCAATCTCTGTTTGCCCCTCTCCGTCAGCAGCAGGGTCATGTTAGCTGAGCCTGAGTGATAGAGAAAAACTGAGAGAGAAGAGAAACTTTGGAAATATCAGTCAGTACCAGTGTGCAAGGGACAAGGAGTCGGACCAGGATTCCACCAGGGCAGCAGGAAGTCCACCAGTCCACCAATGCACACCAGCCCAGAAGAGAGAAGAGAGAGAGGCACAGACAGACAGGCCTGAGGTCTGGAGGAGGACGGAGCCAGACGGACCTGGACAGTGTGCCAGTGCCTGCCAGGCCACACCACCACCAGCAGCCAGCCCAGCACAGCAGTTCACACCTGTAGAAAAGCAGATAAAGGAAACCACGGGGGATGACTGAGGACTGAACTGCGCTCTCCCAAAGAAGTTTGCTGGATTACGCTATGGTCTTCTTCCTCCTTCCTTTCCACCTGAGTTGCCATTAACATCTGAGCTATCAAATGATATACCATGGCCGTTTATCATACCCTGGAAAGTTGAGAAGTTGCTGGAAATGACCCTTGTCAATTGTTAGTGGAAGAGTCCATCCTGAGTCGTTTTTTCTCAAGCTTGACTGACCTGTCCATTAAGTTGGGGGTCCAGTCTTTTTGGTAAGCAGCCACCTTTATACATTCATCACGGGTGTCTTCCTTCTGCTCACCATACCTTGGGACCTCACCTCCCTTTTGGACTTTCTGCTCTCCACTCCAGACTCATGTTTTTGGGGATTCATGATTCTTATGGACGTTTATGTTGATCTTGTGTGATTTCACTGCACATATGTTTTTTTTGGTACATAGTCATTATTGTTACCATTTAGCGCTGCACTATTTGATACACATTACTTCTATCAGTGGCTGGTTAAAGTTTGTAGGAGCAGTTTTCATTTTCCCTGATTGTCCTATGAGGCTGCAGGACCCCTGACCCTCTGTCTGGACAGTGCTGATTGGCCCTATGCTGATTACATACACCCTCCCAAGAGAAAGAAAAAAAACTCTATAGCTTTGCACACCAAACTGAGCATGTGTAGAGTGACTCCAAGGATCTGTAGTATCAGGAGATAGATTGGAGACAGTGGAAGAAGGGGGGGGGATCAGAGAAGACAGGATCAAACAGCCTTTCTACACAAAGTGGAGGGTTAACCCCTTAGGTTCTACAGTGAGTATAACAAGCAAGCTTTCTGTATACACACAATGATTTTCCTGTTGTGGATTTAGTAACACTTTAAAGCTGAATTTTGACTTTTATTGCATAGATACAGTACATTAGTCCAGTTTGGACCAATGTAAAATTGTATATGTCATACCAGAGAAATCGCTGTGGAAGCTGCAAATTGCTGTATTAGTTCTCACTACTGCAGTGATAGTAATGATCTTCCAGGTCTTGTACCAAGCGACTATCCTTTTGCGTAGTAACCACAGGGGTTTTTTTGCTCAGCACTGTTTCCATGCATTAAAAGTATATCTAGAGTTTAGCTTTCAAGAGACCCTGTCTCTTGACCATTTACTTAAAAAAATTCCCCAAAGAATATATATGCACGTAACGTATTGTATGCACGTCATTTACCTGTAAAAGCCTCCCCTGTAAAAACATCTAAAAACCTGAGACTGCTGCTAGGTGCTGCTATTTTGGATGTGATATCAGGAACCCCAGCAGACAGACGTGACTTTCTATAGTATTTCCCTTTTTTTTTCCCCAGGCAGCCACATAAGGTTATGTAGGGATGATGTAAGAGGAAGGGCAGAGCACCCTGGCCAGCACAGGGAGTAAAAAGACACACCCAGAAGAGAAGGAGACTATCACATACAAGAAGGGAGATAGCTGTGCTTGGGAAATGAGTAGTCAAATTTTCTAGTAAGTTCTAAGTTGCATGGCATGTAAGTAAGGAAAAAGCACTGCAAGTAAGCGTGTAAAAAACTTGATATTTCTGTGCTTCTACCAACAATTATCTTTAGTTGGTGACAGGGTCTTATTAAGAGAGGGTAGGTAGGAATTATGAAGGTTCCTGTATGCTCAATTAGCTTATCTGGCTGTGTTCCAGTTTCACCCTTCATGACAATATTTTATCACCCCTGTACACTGCCCCCACAGCTCCAGGTTACAAGACTGATCTTGGCCACCCTAGGGCCTGCTTCTTGCAGATGATAGGTGAGTTTTTTATACCTGTACTTGCACTACCTGGTTGGTTATATTTGGGTCTTCTTTTATGATGAACTGCCCACTTGTTAGCAGGTAGCGGGCTGACTCAAACGTGGTTTAAGCGAGCAGCCGAGCCAACCCCCAAGGTAACACTGATCTCCTAGGCAATACAGGACTTTGCATGATGGCTCTCCCAGATGGCAGGCAGAGACCAACCCCGATCCACCCTCCTAACTGTGTGCTTCATCCCCTTTACTTCCAGGGTTTCCAGACACTGGGCACCATCTCCAGACCCAACAGCCAGGGAGAACTAGTAGAAGTCACGCTCACACTCTTCAGAGTAGAATTCTTACTGAATAAAAGCACTATGAGGCTGGATGTTTACATTTGTTTACTGGAAGCCTCAGTCAATCATGGCTCCAATAGAAAAACACAGTTCAGTCATGTTTTATGGACTCTTGGTCCCAGGCCCTGACGGTAGCTGCTCTTGTCCCTGTAGTTAGATGGGCCTATGTTCTTCCTGATCCAGGATGGGGGAAATGGAAAGGTAAACCAGCTCCATGGCTCTCTCATATCTCTCCTGGAACTAGGATGGGGAACCCCAGGGCACCCAGTCCTCATCCAAGAGGGGGAAAGCAGGAGCACAGCAGATGGATGTTGCTGCTCTCTCTTTTTCTGCCGACTGACCCACCTTTCTCCTAAGTCCTGCCTAGTCTCCCACTCATTTCCCAGGGCCTATGTTCTTCCTGACCCAGGATGGGGGAAATGGAAAGGTAAACCAGCTAATGGCTCTCTCATCTCTATCCTGGAACTAAGATGGGGAATCCCAGGGGACCTAGCCTTCCCCCAAGAGGGGGTAAGTAGGAGCACAGCAGATGGATGTTGCTGCTCTCTCTTCTTCTGCAGACTGACCCACCTTTCTCCTAGGTTCTGCCTATTCTCTTAGCCATCTCCCAGGGGGAGGAAAAATCTTAAAGGGGAACCCACTCTACCACCTGCCTACACACTGTAAGGTGATTTGCCCTGGCAGCACTAGCACTGGGCATTCATAAAAATGAATGTACTCATAGTTAAAGCCTTTGTGCAGACGGATATCAAAGTTTTTCTGTAAAACCATGTTAGGCTCTGGTTTAGAATGGCACAGGCTTTAGCATTGGTATTCCATTTATAGAGAAACTGTAAATTTCGTTACATTTTTTGAATGTTTTCAAGTCCATAAACTAATTGTTTATAGCTATATTCTTTCCTTACCTGTGGAAAAATATTTCCTTAAAAAAAATAAACATTTATTAACAATGGGTTTATTGGCCTTTCTAATAATACAGCTCAGCTTACTTTTGGACTTGCTCTCTTTCATTGGCACTCCATACAGACTTATTTCAATTTCGGATGCAGGATGGGGTGTTTCAGCACTGACTTAGGCCTCATTCTTAAGGCCACTAAAGCCCCAATAAAATGACTGGGCAATTTTTTTCCAGCATATTTAGCTTCCAGGTGCTGTGTGCAGGCAGCTCATTAAAGTCTATTAGAACGCAGAAGCTACATGTACAGAGCCACTTGTCCTAATGTGATAGGTGTGCAAGTGCAGGTCTGCAGCACAGAAGGCACATTGTCTGCTTTTTGGGGGGCACTCACTTGCATGCCTGTCACATTAGGATGAGTATTCGTGCCTGTGCAGCCGCTGCATCCTAATATACTCCAATGGGCTGTCTGCACGCAGCACCTGGGGGCTAGAGATGACAAAAAAAGCGCCCCATTTATGGTTTAGAGGCCTCAGCACCTTTGTAAACCAGACCCAATTCAGCTGTGCTTGTTTCTTGAATAGAACTGAACAGCAGGTCGCCACATTACATTATGTTTACAGCATAGAAGTAAAGAACTGCAAAAAATAAGCTGTCATCAGTCTTAAAATTCCACTTGGCTGCATGTATTAAATATGAATTATTTAGTTAGGTAGATTCCATACTTGCCTGAGTAAAAAGAAATAGCATTTCATTACATAAAGAAAATATGTACAAATTCACTATATATTCCCTTTAATAAAGTAGCAGAGCCGCATATTGATTTTGCTCCAGGCTATATAACATAGAGTTTTTTTCTTTTTATTTCAGGTTTTACCTGCATAGATATGAAGACAAATCACCCTAGCCAAAAATATTTTTATCTTTTACCTTGTCTTAGAATACATACATCCCTTGAATGACTTAGTCCCCGTAGTTGATGTTTGGGCCCTTATTCTTGAGGTGTGTCAATCATAGGTTTCTTTTCTTTCATTTCCTAAAATTTTATGAACTAGTAAAATGCTTGTAGCGGCTCTGTTGGAACAGATTTGTGTTTGAAACTGTGTAAATCTGATCAATAAACTCTGTACGCTGCTGTCTTATGGCACAAGGGTAATCACTCAGCAGCGGCAGACTTGGCCTTTTTTTTTGGCAGCCAGAACAGCTGATAAGATATCACAGCATTCATTCAGACCTTGGGATTCAGAGTTTTGTACAGGTTTAGGCTGTGAAGCAAACATTCCGGGTGGTCAGACTTTTGCTTTGTCAAGAATGTGTAATGCGGTACATCCAAAGGACACCCAGAGACATCCAAAAGCCTGAATAGAAGTGATAAGATATGAAAGCTATTGCAAGATGAATTTACATGAGAAAAATGCTGTGCGGGATTTTATTCTAATGGTATGCCTCCATTTTATTTATCAAGTTTACTTTTAGAGTACTGACACGGTAGGCCTTGGTTGACCAGTTGTACTGTGACACTGAGAAGAGAAAAGTCAGAGTGGCTGATAAAACATTCATTAACAGGGAGATAATCATTTTAATAATTTACAAGTCTGAAGCCTGTTTTTTGTTTCTCAGCTATTCTTCAGAGATGTTTCCTTGTCATTAAATGATCATTAAAACAATGTTAACTCCTTGTAGATGTTTTCATTTCTAAGCATCAGTGTCAAACATTGCAATGTTAATCCTGAAAGCTGTGAGAGAAAACATAAGATGCTAAACAAAAGGTGCTTCTCAGAGCTCTGTTACAGGTAAGCGTCTTTATGTGCCCTGTGAAAACATTTGTTCCAAAAGAATGGAGATTTCCAGAGTGGCACTGCTGTATCCACCATTTGTTTGTAAAGCCTTTCCATTAATAGGCTTGGGTTTCCAGACATCCAGGTAGTTACACAGGTACCTGAAATGCTAAATATTTTATGCCTCGTTTCCACTGAGTGGTACGGTACGGTTCGGTTCAGTACGGTACGGTTCGGAACGGTACACATTGCGTTTCCACTGCCAATAGTACCCTTTCATGATAGGCATGGTGTAGCAGGAAAGCTGTGATAGACGATTCTCTGTCAACCAATCAAAGTTCTGCAGAGTGTAGCTCCACCCTGTTGGTACGGTACTAATGTGCTTGGTACCCCAACGAAAGGGTACCGAAAAGTGGTACGGTACGGTTCGGAATTAGGGTACCATTCATAATGGAAACAGCATAAATAGCGTACCGTACCGAACCGAACCGTACCAGAAAGCTCAGTGGAAACGAGCCATTACTTTGTATATCTAAAGTTGTATTTAAAGGTTTGTTGTCCTTGAATATTGGAAGTTATGAAATTTAGGAGTATCCACAGACTTCAAGATAACTGTATAGGTGTATAAATGAGTAACACTCTAAAAGAAGAACACTAATTATTTAACTTTTTGTACATTTCAAGTAGTATGAAAAGAAGATTTGTTGTCCTCGTAGCCTGGAAGTAATAAACGTGTGCAGTGTTGACAGCCTTCCTGGTAGTAGCACAGGTGTATTAATTAGTAAAAATCTAAAATAAGAACACTAATTATAAGTGATGGGCTCAGGAGTGTTCGGGATCCCACAAGTTGCTGATCGCCTCCATTACTAGTAAAAAAAAAATTCCATAAATATATACCATAGTTTGATAGATATAAGCAAGGTGCTGTGGTGCTGCTTATATCTGCTTACATCTATTTATCTAGTGGTTTGGGCACACCATAGTGGCGCTGCTTGCTACATTTGGATCTCATTCTATATATTCCTTCATTTTCTTCACTACTTGATAGCGCGGGAGTCATGTATCCTGTTATATACCATAGTTTGTAGACGCTATAACGTTTTAGTAAACCAATCAATATACGCTTATTGGGATTTTTTTTAATACTTTTTTTATTGTATATATTTTATATCAGAAAGTAAAATATATCCAGGTATATATAAATTTTTTAATTGTCAGTCTTTTTTTGTTTATAGCGCAAAAAAAAAATCAAATACCACCAAAAGAAAGCTCTATTTGTGGGGGAAAACATTACATAAATTTTATTTGGGTACAGTGTTGCATGACTACGCATTTGTCAGTTAAAGTAACAAAAAAAATGACCTGGTCATTAAGGGGGGTAAATCTTATCGAGGTGAAGTGGTTAAAGAGTATGTAAACCCAACATTTTATGTTCCTGATATGTGCTTGCTTGCTGTATGGAAAAGTATCCCGATCTCTTTGTATTGCTTCCTTTATGTGATGTAATGGTTTTGCACAGAGTGTCCCGGATCCTTCTCTTCTTGTGTCCCTCTTCAGTGATCCTGGCCCCTCCCTCCTGTTGAGTGCCCCACAGTAAGCAGCTTTCTATGGGGGCACCCAAGCCGAGCTGCAGTTCCATGTTTCCATGCAGACATGGAGCTATCAATCGACCCTGCCGACTCTCTCTCCTGATTGGCTGAATTTGATTGACAGCCACAGGAGCCAACAGCACCGCTGCTGTGTCTCAGTTAATCAGTAGGGAGAGTTTGAACGGCCGAGTGACTCGTGGACATCGCTGGACAAAGATGGGCCTCAGTATTAGGGGGTGCTGGGGAGGCTGCTGCACACAGAAGGCCTTTTATCTTAATACATAGAATGCATTAAGATAAAAAACCTTCTGACTTTGCACTTTGAATGATAATTGCGCGGTCATGCAATGCTTTACCCAAAGTATTTTTTCACACAAATAGAGCTTGCTTTTGGTGGTATTTAATCACCACTGGGTTTTTTTATTTTTGCCAAATGAAAAAAGACTGAACATTTTGTAAATAAGTATGTTTTCTCCCTCGATGATTGGCACTGATGAGGAGGCAATAATATGCAGCAATGATGGGCACTGATAGGTGGCACTGATATGCAGCATTGATGGGCAGTGATAGGTGGCACTGATGGCCACTAATAGGTGGCACTGATATGCTGGACTGATGGGCACTAATTGGTGTCACTGATGGGCCACTTATCGGCACTCCTCTACTCAAGTGCTGTCAGCGTAAATACAGGAATGCCGATAACCAGCACTTCATAGATACACTGTGATCAGCGGTGATTAGACAGAATTGATCCCGTGGTAAAAAGCCTACACCATAGCCCCCAGGGGCATGCACGAGTAGCCAGTTCTGAAGGATATCATATGACGTCCAGTCAGAAAGGGAAAGCCACCACCCGGCTGTCATTTTGCTAACTGCCAGGGGGGATGTGGTCAAAGTGTTTCTATGATCAAAATGTAAAATTAAGTTTTAATTTCCAGATTGTATTTCAGTTATTTCTAGTCTACTCTTTTTAATCTGAATGAACTTACTTTGTGAAGATCCCCACATATTTTCTTTTCTTGATCTCTGTGACACGTATTTACCATGCCCTGTTGAACGGCATGCTGTGCCACAAAATTCACAGAGCCTGCCTTCTGAACTACAGGAGGTGCTCAGAAGAGTAGGTTCAAGAGGTGGAGTCAGTACAGGAATCACTGCTTTCAGGTAGCAAGATACCATGAGATATGCATTCCTTAGAAATCAAAAGTAAGCTTATACTGGAAATAACTATTGTTTGTATTGCAATTACAATGCTGATATTATGAAATAAAAATGTATCCTGTGAATATAGATTTCCTTTAAGGACTAAAGCTGGCCATAGATGGGTTAGTTTTTTTCGTTCAACCAGTAGGAGGAATGAGAAAAAAAAACAGGTCCGATTCCCACCATCCACACATTTAAATCCTCCCGCTGTGTCACTGTACTCTGACAGTGAAAAGACTTCCCGGCAAGGTGGTAGATCAATATCTATACAACCACAGTGCCCATACATGGATCGAAACTTAGCCAGTCCCTGTTGAAGCGGCTAAATTTCAATCTGTCTATAGGCAGCTATAAAGTGGAACTAAAACCCCCTACCCTTTACATCAAAGAATGCTGTCATGTTCTTCTCGGTTTAATTTGAAGTTTCCACAGTGCTGCTCATGTAATCAGTTATGAAACCAGTTATGAGTTTAAGAAACTGTTACAGTTAACATTCATGGCATTCCTTAAGCACTTAAATTTATGGGTTTAGCTCTGCTTTAGCCCTCGTTCACATTGAACGCGGCTTTGAAATTGTGCGAGTTCATCTGATCATGCACGATTTCAAAGTCGCATTTCACTCCGACTTCGGGGACAATTTCAAAGACATCTCTGCAGCTTCATACACAGATGTCCTTTTAAATTGCCCCGAAGTCACCAAAAGTAGTACAAGAACTAGTTTTGGAAAGCAGTGTGATGCTGCAAAGTCACCATTACACCGATTGGGAGGCTCCCATTGCCGGCAATAGACAGCAATTTGACATGTGATTTGACCTGTCAAATTGCAAATCAAATCGCGCTGATGTGAACCGGGGGCTTAAAGTGTAAGCAAATGGATCAACAACTGCTGATTATCTATTGATTATTTGCTCATTCACAAATCACTATGATCTCTCTCCTTTGTCTGTTGTAAGAGGAAGAGGAGGGATCAACCATGGAAACGTTAGCACGTGATTGGTTATCAAAGCAAATACATGGTACCATGCTTCTCGAATGGGCTTTGTCAAATGCCTCTGTGTACGGAGCTGTCTAATGACAACTTGGTATTCAGCAATTATGGCACTGGATAAATAATGGATCTCCAATCCGCTTTTTAAAAACATATCCCAGTAGAAAAGGGCTTAATGAGGTATAAAGAAGCAGTACTGCTAGCACTCCCTAATGACTGGACCTAATCAACTTAATTATAGCATACAGATTTCCAGGTAGTTGCACAGGTGTATTAATTAGAACTCTAATATAGGAACACACTTGGGTCAATTTACTAAAGCAGTTGAGAATCTTCACCCAATAAATAGTGTGAATATTTATTTTAATTATCCAATCGTGCAGATGAAATAAGTAAACAGGAATTTGCTTTTCACATGATTCGATAATTGAAGTAAATACTAACACGATTTATTGTTTGAAGAGTCTCTTCTCCTTTAGTACATCAGCCCAATTATGTCAATTGATATTTTTTAAAATGATACGCAAAAGAGATACTCACTTTGAGGACTTAAAGTAATGAACATGAAAATAATATGCCCAGCTGCATTCACAGCCCGATAAGTTGCCATTTTTAATGTTGCTTATATCTGCCATCCTTTCTAATATTGATGGTACTATCACAGATTTTAGAAAGGGTTTTGTTTTTGTAGTTTGCATGCTGGATTAGGATGGGCTATGACTGCAGCATCAGTGTTTTTCTGTACCTTTTTTTTTCCAACACATTATTTAAAGAAAAAAATGAATGTGTTTTTTAATGATCAGTCTGCAATGGGTTCACAAAGGCAAAATGTCAGAGAGCAAAGTTAGAATCCTGGTGTACTTTTCAACATAAGCCCACAACTCCTCCTTTTTATTGCTAATGATGAAGACAACCTTCTACAGTGCCAGGAAACTTCTAATTCTGCCCTGTCTTTATGATTTCTTCATGTAAAATTTTGCTTTGAAATGAAAGTCAGCACTTTTGGTCACATTACACATTATAAATAAAAACTGGGGATTTTTTGAAAACATGAAAAAACTGTTTATAAAGGATGCATTTTCTGTTTGATGGCACGCTAACTAGCTCCTCAGAAATGTATGCGAGAACGCAACAACTGTTTCTAATAAAGAAAAATAAACTAAATCAGGTTATGAAACTATCTTTTTTAATTCTCTACATGCCAGATCTATTTTATTTTAAAGGTACACTCCAATAAAAATGTAAAATGAAGCTTTAAAATGGATACAGGCTTCAAAGCCTACCTGGCCAGGGTTTTCATTTTTCATCAAAGAATAAATGTACTGCATTTGCATACTGCCTAAATTTGTGAGATGGGAAAGAGAGACACAATATATCATGAAGTATAAAGGCAAAGGACACACCACTGCCATGCCTCCAGTAACGTGGTCCGTGAAGAATAATGCACAAAAAATTAATGAGTATAACCGGTTGCCGACCGCCGCAAGTACATATACTGCGGCGGTCAGCCCCGGCCAGGCAAAGTGACGTACCGATACGTCACTAGCCTGTGAGCCAATAGGGGGCGATCGCGCGCCGCCAGAGGCGCGCTCCCGCCCCCGCTCGTTCACGGACACCTCCGCACGAGTGACCGGCGGACCCGATGTCCGCCAGTCACTCGCGATCATCCGCTGTGAAGGGAGAAAAGCAGGTGGCTAATGTAAACAAAGCCGCCTGTCATTCTTCCCTGTGTAACAGCAGAGATCTAACGGTCCTGCTATGTAGGACCGTAGATCTCTGCTGTTATATGTAAAGCCACATCCCTGCACAGTTAGAAACACGCCCCTAGGGATACACTTATCCCCTCCTTCCCCAATAAAGTTAACCCCTTCCCTGCCAGTGTCATTTTTACAGTAACAGTGCATATGTATAGCACTGATTACTGTAGTAATGTCACTGGTACCCCTAAAAGTGTCAAAAATGTCAGTCAAGGGTCCGATCTGTCCGCCGCAATGTCGCAGTCCCGCAAAAAAAATCGCAGATCGCCGCCATTACTCGTTAAAAAAAAATGACAAAAATCTTTCCCTTAGTTAGTAAAAATACGCTTATTGTGATTTTTTTTTACCAAACATATGTAGTAGAAAATAAATTGGCCAAAAATGTTAAAACATTTTGATTTTTACATTTTTTGGGGGGGAATTTCATATAAAAAAATTTGAAAAATATTGTCATTTTTGCAAAATTGTCGCTCTTTTTTTGTTTATAGCGCATGATCAAAAAATCGCAAAGTTGATCAAATACCACCAAAAGAAAGCTCTGTTTGTGGGGAAAAAAAAAGACATCAAATTCGTTTAGGTACAGAGTCGCACGACCGCGCAATTGTCCGTTAAAGTGATGCAGTGCAGAATCTCAAAATAGGGCATGGTCAGGAAGGGGGTAAAATCTTCCGGGGCTTAAGTGGTTAAAGAGTAACTCCACTTGTGTTGAAAAAAAACATTTCCCCTCTGGGTGATCTCTGAACATTACAAGGATTTTAATAAACTTTGTTGCAGATTCCTACCATTTGTTATTCTGAATAAATCCCTGTGTGATTGTCTGTGTCCATGTGGTAATCTAATGGGAGTGGTTTCATAATCATCAATTAGCTGCTGTACCTGCAGGGGTCTAATGAGGAAATCTGCTGGGCCTGCTTCGCTTTAGACGTGATCTTCTATTGGGAGTATCTTACCAAAAATTACATTTTTGTTGGGGGGGAGGGGATGCCTGAAATCTGACTTGTATCTTAGTGCAGACTTTCGGGAAAATCAGTAAACCAATTACACAAGCAGGAAATTATGTTTATGGGGGGCATTCTGTACACATTCTGCATACAGAACACCTCCAGGTAGTCATATTGCTTTGCATTTACAGAAAATGACAGAGCTGCAGATTGAAAAGGAAAGATCATTTTTTTAATATTTAATTACAATATGACTTGTGTCGCAATTGTATATGCTATATTATTCTTTCTTTATTTAATAAATTTTGGCGCTCCTTTTATTTTGGCTTGAAAAATAACAAATAGAATAATTTAAAAATTAGATAAACTTTTTAATGCAGTAAAACACTTTTGATAGTTAAAGTGGCTGTGAATTCTGAACAAAGCACATATATCTGTTGTGTTTACTCATCTCTCTCCAAAGCCCAAAGTGTTGTTTCTCACTGGTGCTTCATTCCTCTTTTATCGACATGAGTCACTTTTAATAAGTTTTCATTGACACATTAAATAAAATTTTGGTCGGGGAGGAGAGCTCAGCTTACAGCTTGTCTATTTAAAACACAGTTTTTTCTGCTGTGTGTGGAGGGGGGTGTATTCCTTTCCTCCAATCAGCTCTCACACAGTGTATCAGACCTCTAACTGCAGCTCTCCATCCCCTCCTCTGTAATACTGAAAATCAGGGTCGGGACAAGGGGTGGGCAGGAGGGGTGGCTGCCCTGGGCTCAATGGTTTATTTCAGGGATGGGGGCGCCCTGATCCTAGCCCTAAGAGAAAGGGGGCACAGTTTCACATCTTTGCCCTGGGCACTGGATGACCTTGTCCCAGCACTGCTGAAAGGTGCAGAAGGATTTCATCTAAATCCAGCACATTTGAAGAGACATACAAAAAAGAAGACTGCAGATAAACAAATAAAACTTATGTAGGAAAATGTGTTTCATCTCTGCGTATCACCAGAGGATATTCACTTTACTGCATATATGAGAGGGTTTACAACCACTTTAAATACTACATATTTTTATAGATACTCCTACAACAGGCCAAAAAAGGACAACTGAGGAGGAAAGAGGGACAGAAGGATTTGATTGATATGCATAAGTGTAACTCACAGGTCATCTGAAACCCTTTGGCCTTACCTGATTATGATGCAGGCAAGGTGACATATCAAAATGTTAGACCTATAAAGTACCTCACAGGGCCTATTTAGAGTCAAATTAAAACCAACGTTTTAAGAAGAACATGCACTAGTAGAATTTCATTTAAATAAAGTTTTATTTTCTGAGCTTTTGTTTAATTTTTGAATAGTTAATGAGGCCAAATCAACAATAATTTTTGTCAGTAGTGGTGAAAAAAATCAAAGGAGCAGGAAAGAATGTTTTTAACAAAACGTATCTAACAGTGCTTTACATTTGGGAAATTCCACTCAATCCAAAATCAAATGCTTAAAGCTAATAAAATTTTGAAGTACTTAGAAAAACAGTTGTAAAGTCAATAATGCCATTACTAAATGTATTATTAAGATTTTTTGGGCAAACGTTCATACATAAATCTACCAGCGTATGGTCAGCTTTAGTGAATGATAGCACAATGATACATTGAGGAGAGATAAAGTTTGCACAGCGCAGATAAAACCAACAGTTTAATTTGATTGGTAGTAAAATGATACATCAAGCAGTGATACAGATTCAAAAGAACAGGATAACCAAAGAAGATGCCCCATCTTACGTGTAAGAATTCATTTGCACATGTAATGCCATACATGCAATTGTATGCATTTATAGGACATGTCTAAATGCATTTCAATGCATGCATTGATTTTTAATGGTATAATGTATACAGTGTGATTGCCAGCATTCAGGTGCATTCAGTTTATTATATTTAGAAAAAATATAAATCTGTGCACCCAGGGACAGATTAGATACCCTAAACATGTATAAATGTATGTAAACGCATTGGGGTTGATTTACTAAAATGGTAAAGTGTGAAATCTGGTGCAGCTGTGCATGGTAGCCAATGAGCTTCTAACTTTAGCTTGTTCAATTAGGCTTTGACAAAAATCATGAAAGCTGAGTGGTTTTTAATGCAGAGCTGCATCTGATTTTGCACTCTCCAGTTTTAGTAAATCAACCCCATTATTTGAAGGGTAAAGTCTGCATGGAACACCAAAACTCGCGTAAAGTAATTTATATGTAAACTCATGCAAACATGTACATTTTGCATTTAAATGTAAAATAAACACTATACTTCCTAGATCAATTTCTCCTTTGTTTAAATAAAAAACAAAGACCCATGTAAATAAGGCCTAAGGAGCTTTCTGTAAATTGGCTGCAGTGGATTACATAGTTACATGTGGACTTTCTGATTTTAGCAAAGATTTAGCCGGCGGTAAAACTGGGTACGATTTAAAGTAGTGCAATTTAATGTCCGACTTCAAAACTACTTCAGCACTACTGTGAGATTTGTAACAATTTGATAAGACTTTAGTGAGATGGGCTGCCCATGTCACAGGGAGAAACAGTGATGTCATGAACAAAAGTTTAACTAGCAAAGGGTAATATGTACCTTCTTTCAGGGCTTAAGTAATGCAGATATAGACACAGGCAGGATTTGCAGCATGATTTACATTAGAGTCTATGGCAGTGAAATTGTGATGAAGTGTAATACATAAACTACTTCTCAAATCACACTAGGTACTTGAAATCTTACCCATTAAGACACTGCCATAGAAACAAATTATATGCTACTTCAGGTATGATTTGTAAATCGTATGTCATGCCTGAAGTTGTACCGTTGTGACCGAGGGCTAAAGATCAGTTCACACTAAGCAGACTCGACTCGTATGATTTTCAGTGCAACTTTGGAGTCAGATTTTGATAAGACTTTGATGTGACTTTGAAAGGACTTTTACACTTTGTGGCATTAAAGTCGGATCATAGTAGTGCAGGAACCTTTTCTAAAGTGGGAACAGCTTCAGTAGTGCTAATTAGGACAGCTCTCATTGACTAACATTGGATTTCACATGTCATGCAACTTGGGGGATCACAAGTCGGATCCCAAGTCGTGGCAGTGTGAACCAAGCCTAAGTCTTAGATGGATATCATTAGCTGTTCTTTCATTAATTTCAGATGTAATTACACTTTAAAGGTGTGCATAAAAAGATACCCTATACGTTCTATACAGGTCACTTAATCAGATTTGCTTGTCAGTAGATGTGTATGTACTTATTATTTGAGTGCATTCACCTGAGGAATGTACTGTATTCCAGCTTGTTTTTAAATAAAATATATATTTTTTTTTTTTATAACACTATTGGGAGCATTATATGTTTTTATATGCAATTGGATGCCATGAGATGTTTACTCCTTTTAAATAAAAGTTGGGAGCAAAATAGGACTGTGTTAGGAATTCCAAGTCCCATGAAGTGCATATGACCTAAAACATAAATAAAGTCTTATAGTTCTGGTGAGTGTGGAATTCAACTTTAGGTGGTAGACACTTTTATGGTGGCTGAGGAGTGCTATATATATCATATTTCAATAAGTGTTGAAGATTCTGGACTGGTGAATGGTCCTTTGGGATATAAAGACTTTGCTTGGAGTGTTAACATATACATTTTCATTTTATGAGTTTTATTTACATACTATTTTGGAGATGGTAAGATAGAGTGTGTCAGGTCCATTGGGTTTATATGTGTCTAAGCTGTGATGTCTGATTTTTTTTATATCATTTTATTTTGGAGGGCTTTCTAGCACTTTCTAGATAAGGTGCAGCACTGTAATGCATTTATCTCACAGATGTACATTGTTTTGATAGCACAGAGTTTTTATATAAATGTGTACCTGCTGGCTTTCTTTTTATAGAGGTCTAGAAAGCTAGTGACAGTCAATGCCTTCTTAAAGCTGAACTCCAAGAATTCAGCCACTTTATAAAATGTGCTGGCATGCAATGAGGAGGTGCAGTTATCTCTTTTCTTTACATCTGACAGTTGTTAGGAGCTCCAGGAGTGCAACTATCACTACATTACTGGAGCTCTTACAGGAGAGAAGCTGTCTTCTCACACACATCATTTCTGCCTGACCCCTCTGCTGTTCATTCACAGAAGCCTTTGTATTCTGTAAATGACTTCACTTAATACAAAGCACTCTGTGATTGGGCAGGGGGAAGAGAGGGGCAGGCACAGCGATAATTGACTTAAGGGTCAGAACAGTGATAGTTATGCTATTGCCACTCAGAATAAAATGTAAACTGTTAATTAAAGAAATAATTCCACGAGGTGACCTGCACCTCTTGGACTTAACTTCTACTAATCCAGCACATTTTACAGAGTATCTGCATTTCTGGCATTCAGCATTAATGCCTTGCTTCAGCAACAACTTTCAGTAACTGTGAAATGTAATCTCACTTCAGTTGTACAGTAACAATTTATGTAACTAAATTCATCAAAATTTTGTAACCTGCCATGGACATTAGATGACAGTCCTCATCTAATATTTGAGCAGTTTTCGGCTGAATCAAGTAACCTACTTATATCTATAGGGGCATTCAAATAGTGACCAGCCAACCACTTCCAAGGTGATCATGAGTCGAGTAGGCTAAAAAAGCCTATCCCAGCCATCTCCCTGAGATGACTGAGACTGTTATAGTCTGACAGTGCTTGACAGTGCTTCTGTCCTCTTCTTCTCCCCTTTTCAAATATATATATATATATATATATATATATATATATATATATATATATATATATATATATACCATATTTTCCGGTGTATAAGACGACTGGGCGTATAAGACGACCCCCCCTAATTTTCAAGTTAAAACATAGGTTTTGGGCTATACTCGCGTATAAGACTACCCCCCTTCCGAAGCAAGGCAACACCATTGAAAAACGTCAGATTTCTCATAGATCTCCAAGGTACCCTAAGTACTGTAATACATGTAATCTCTCATAATATCTCCAAGGTACCCTAAGTATAAGTATTTCCAGTGGATGTAATCTCAAGACGCTGGCTGTGTGGGAATCCTTTACTGGTATACCGTACATACCGTAGCTTCCGCTACATACAGTATACCACGCTGAGCCAATCACAGTGAGCGATGTATTCTTTTATTGAATGCAAAGCCTGCTCAGATTGGCAGAGTCAGAGAGGCAGGCTGATGTTACTCCGCCAATCCGAGCAGATATTATACCCGGCGTATAAGATGACCCCCCATTTTTGGGGGATTTTTTTGAGGTTCAAAAGTAGTCTTATACGCCAGAAAATACAGTATGTATGTATATATATATATATATATATATATATATATATATATGCAAACCAAATGTAACACTTGTGTTTGTACTTGAGTCAGCAGACCAAGTTGCCTGCACATCCAACCACCCTGTAGGTTTATGGGCATCTGGTACAAAATAAGACACTTGAGACACTACATAAATAATGAAATGTCTCATCTTATATTACTAAACTAGCTTTAGAAGAAAGTAGGACATAAAAACAGTAAACTGTGTGCAAAGGTTGCTTTTAACTCTACATGCAAATACCATGGCAGCAGCATAAAGGTAAACAGTATAGAGTCATGTTTTTACTTTTTTTAGTTTATATTGTATTTTTAAAAATATGTATAATACATATAAATGTACAGTATACTATGGATGTATAAATGTACAGTATACTTTATATGTATATATAGACAGAAATACCCCTGTGCACACCTTTATAATTGCTAAAAAAGTGCGATCAAGTGCATAAAAAATAAAAACCTATAAAACAATTTAAACTATAAACAGACAGAATCTGCTTAGTGTACCATACACTTTGAAATTGAAAAAAAAAAACAACAAAATGATTCAGCGCTGCACTATAGTGATGTTTAAAAAAAGTTAAATAATCCAAATAAAACATAAATACAGAATTGAAATAAAGAACAAAGTCCACATGTTGTGTCATTCAGTGAATATCCTCAATTTCTTAGTGTATTTATCTCTTCTGTGAATACAACACACCCCATGCAATAAATACCGCCACTATTAGCAGCTAACCTCCCAATTTGACCTATACTGTATAAGTCAAATGGGATTGTCCCTTTAAGGAATATCACCACATACAATAGGTGATGTGACTTTTTTCTCTTGGCACCCTTAAATGTCCTCCACATGTCCAATACAGGTACTCAGAAAACAAACAATCAAAGTGCTTTGTATAAAAACACTACTTTACAAAAAACACAAAATGAAAAATACACTCACATTGAAAAGTTCACAAAGACTGGTGCACCGCAGATTGCTTGCACATATGGTTACTAAAATCATCACAGTGGGCATCCCAGAATGAGGCGCTGCAGCTTGTGGATAAATTGTCATTCATTACATATATACACCAATACTGTCCCCTTAACAGGTTAGATTCTGCTCAGTGTTGCTCACATGGACTTTTGGCATTCCCTTCCGTCCAACTCTACTGAGAAGACACCTAACATCACTGTCTCCACTTCTTACGCGTTACGCCACTAGGTGGCCTTCTGAGGAAGTGCTAAAGCACTGTTTATCAATATCCTATTTTTTCCTCTTTTATAAAATGTTGTTTTCATCTTTTTGATACTTGGTAAATCTCCAGCGTTGGCTGCATCTCATTGCTTTGGACAATTTTACTGATGGTGACAACGGTGGACAATGCCTATACATGTCATCAGAGCAATTTGTAGTCACCACCAGAGGTGAACGTGACACTGTGACAATGCAGAAACACAAATGGGAGACTTTTGTCACCTTATAACAGGAAGTGCCTGAATAAGAAAAATCCCTCATTATTTTTTAGCGAAAGCCGCAGATTTTAAAAGATTGACTAAAAGAAAATAACATTAACACACAATATGAGATTTTGATAATTAGGCTTTGCCCCCTTTAATACACAGCTACTGCAAAAAATATGCTGTCGGATAGAAAGAGAGTGACAAGTACATGAAAAATGAAAGTCCTTTGACCATCGCTTTCACTTCTTACATGCAGACATGTATGAAAAGTCATACAAACATAGTTGAAAGGTGTGACACATGGCATTCTGCTTGCTAAGGCCCACATTCTCCAGTTACCATTGGTCAGGGCTTTTTTTCTCAGACACGTGCAGGTACTCCCCTCTTCTGAGTCATCCCTTATCTACACCCCCTACCCACCTCCAAGCACCGTCCACTGGTTCCACCCACACCCAGGTATCGCCCCTTTTTCAAGAATACAGGACCAAGTATAACAAGAAAAGCAGTCATTTAGACCTATTGCAGCCAGTAAGAATATCACCCCCCCCCCGCAACAATAGATCCTTACTGCAGCAATAGATTTTCCCCAGCAACAACAGGCCCTGTCCAGCAACAATAGATAACCTGCAAAAAAAAAACCCTCCCTCCAGCAACATATCTCCCAGCAGCCAACATCAATAGACCCCCCCCCCTAAACAGTCGATCCCTCCCAGCAACAACTGACCCCCCAGCAACAACATATCCCCCACCTGCAACAATAGACCTCCGTAGCAACCATAGGATGCCCCCCGCAATATTAGATCTGCCTCAGTGAAAAATGGTCCCTCCGCAGCCGGCATCAGTAGACCCTCCAGCACACCCAAGCTCCCCTTGCCATTATATACATTCAGTGCTGGAGGTTCTGAAACTGCGTTCCTGGTGAAAAAAGCTCTGACACAGGTTAAGAACTGTATTTCTTACCTGTTGATGGTATCTTTCCCAAAGAACCCAAAGTCTGAACATTGATTTACACTGAACCAGTGAGCTATTCAGTTGCACTTATGACTAAATCCCTGACACATTACTCACATTCTTATTTATACATTTTTCGAGAAGTCTTTTCAATTACCTGTGCTTGGATGATGTATGCAGTCCTGAATAAACTGTGACCAATAGCAATTATTTATAGACTTGTTGCAACCATTGACCCACACTATGAGCATTAGCTTGTCAGTTGTCATAAATAAAGTGAATCTTGTGGATTTTTTTTTAGTGTTTAACCTTTTAGATATCTTACTCATTCTATACAATGTTGAATTTGTTTTTTGTTTCATAAAAATAACAGCAACTGAAAAAAATACAATATCCAGTAATATCTAGCTTAATTCTGTTTCTTTTTTAGGTGGACCCTCTGAAGGAAAATTAGTCCCTGGGGACCAGATCATTATGATAAATGAGGAGCCAGTCAGCAATGCTCCAAGAGAGCGAGTGATCGACCTTGTCAGGTACTTGATATGTCTCTGCTTCTAATTCACTGGGCCTAGCAAGAACCTTGAGCTGGTGGCCTATGGTAATAAAATATTAACAAACCTTGCCACTCACATTTTCATCCATACTTCATCAGCTCAGCAAACAATGTATGCAGGTTTAAACTGACATGCATAAAAAGTACCTTCTGTCTTGAGGGACGAAGTAAAAAATCATGTCAAATATTTCTATGTTTTTAGAGCAGAAGGTGGGGGGTTGGGGGAGGTGGATTATGGATATACAGTATCTCACAAAAGTGAGTACACCCCTGACATTTTTGTAAATATTTTATTCTATCTTTTCATGTGACAGCACTGAAGAAATGACACTTTGCTACAATGTAAAGTAGTGAGTGTACAGCTTGTATAACAGTGTAAATTAGCTGTCCCCTCAAAATAACTCAACACACAGCCATTAATGTCTAAACCACTGGCAATAAAAGTGATTACACCCCTATTTTGAGGGGACAGCAAATCAACACTGTTATACAAGCTGTACACTCACTACTTTACATTGTAGCAAAGTGTCATTTCTTAAGTGATGTCACATGAAAAGATAGAATAAAATATTTACAAAAATGTGAAGGGTGTACTCACTTTTGTGAGATACTTTATGATGGATTGAGAGTTTTTTGGTGTGGGCCAACCTTGAGCAGCGTGACTTTGTTACATTTTAGCGGGTGTTGACCTGTGAGACACCTACTGTACATAGTGACATATTGTGATTGATTTACTAAAGCCAAATAAGCTGTTCACTTTGCAGGGAAGTTTGCACTTTGCAAGGGAATTTGTCCCAGAGCTTAGTGATTGTGGTGAAATTTTATTTTGCAAGAAATACCCAATCAGGTGCAAGTAAAATAAAAAGACAGTAGTTGCGCTTGCACATGATTGGATGATGGAAGTCAGCAATGTGCATGTTTCCTTGCAAAGTGAATAGTCAATTTTCTTTTAGTAAATTAACCCATTCAATAGATTATTTCTCAGCAAATTACACGTATTTAATACAACTGGAAATCCTTTATTACGTCTCAATAGCTGACTTTTAATGTTCATAGAAAGCTATATTTCCTTATGTTTTCTATTTAATAAAGCAACTGGGATGAGGGTGGATGTCACATCTGGCCCCTCGCGGCAACCAGATGTGACATCAGTCCTCGTCTCTGAAGTGACGTGCTGGATCTCTCTGGTGCGTAAGATGGGCGAGACGCCGATTGTTTGAGATTGTGGCAATACTAGTGTCTGACAGAATGGAGAGATTTTATTGCCTATGTTTTATGAGTGATACTTTTTATTTGCTTTGTGGAAATAGTTTATTGGCTGTGGAATGCTTGGAGATTCCTTAAAGTCGACTGGACCTGGGAAAGTCTATTACTGGATAAAGATGACACCACATGAGCTTTCTTAGCTGAATATTTAGGTATGAGAGGCAACACAATCTTGTGAGTGTGATTAGATGTGGAGGCGAGGTTGAGCACTTTCTCACATGGTAGATTGAAGAAGACACTCATGGATAAGCAAGATACACATTAATTCTTTTAAGTTTGATGTATTACTGCATGGATCACGGGTACTATTTGGACCATACGTTTTTTCCAAATGGACACTAAATGTATGTGATATAAGGAGCTTTTTTACTATTGATGTGCGTGTATTTAAGGTCATTAAAGCATGTATCTTTCTATTCACAGCCAAACCTCATATCTATTTCCTTATTTTTTTATTTTGATTTAGATGTGTTATATGAGATTCAACATCAGGATTAAAGTAGCAGCAGATATTTTTTTTTCAATTGGTAGTTTAATGGGGCAGTAGACCGGATCACCCTTAAGTGCTTAAATAAATATTACTAAAATAAATAGACACACACCATTTGTTTGGATACAAATTTTAAAGGCCGCGGCTGTTTATTATTTGTTTTAATAATAATAAATAAATAAATAATTTAAAAACACAATAAGGGTCCTTTCACACGGCCGTTCCGTGTGTCCGCAAATCATCCAATCCGTTTGCGGATGATTTGCGGACATAATGTAAGTGAATGGCACTGCGGGTGTCAGCGGAATACCATCCGCTGACACCCGATTTTCCTCCTTTCAGTTCTGTTCCGTTTTTACGAATGGAACAGAACCCCATTTTTCCTTCTGTGTAAAAAACGGAAAGGAAGGAAAATCGGATGTCAGCGTTGTCATCCGCTGACATCCGCAGTGCCATATACTTACATTATGTCCGCATATCATCCGCAAACGGATGGGATGATATGCGGGCACACGGAGCGGATGACAGAAATGTCATCCGCTCCGTGGAAAAAAAAAAAAAAAAGTCCCGCAGCGGACCTTTCACGCGGAGCGGCCGTGTGAAAGGAGCCTTACATGCATGACACTATAACACACCTGATCACCACGATCCAGGCGGTAAATAAATAAAATACAAGATAAAATTTATCCAACATCAAAACTCAATCATACATGTCCCCTTTTGCAATAAACAAAGGTGACCCACAAATAATAAGCTTTGGCCGCGACAGCCAAGGGAGAGGGGGGGGGGGAATAAAGTTGTTTCTTCTTGCTTCTCCTGAGGTGGACTGAAGAATAGGCGGCAGTGAGCCCCCTTAAATAGCCCTAAATTGAGGACCAGCCTAAACCAGATAGCCCTTTAGAGCGGCAAATTCAGGTGGGAAGCGGGTATAGTACCCAAATCTCCCTAGATACAGGGGAAAATCTGGCAGGAAGAACCAGGGGGGCGCCTAATCTCCCTAGATACAAGCCCTTTGAGCAGATATCCTTTGAAAACCAGGTCAAAAGTTAATTTGACCTGTTCCCTCACAGCTTATACCTATACTAGCCTACTGTAACCTATTATCCTATCCTGCCCTGTCACTACCCCGTAAGGAAAATGGAGGGCATATTCATGCCCTTTTTCCTTTCATTTGTTATTTCTGTATTTTTGTTTTATTTTTTGTACACATTGGAGTTGATTTACTAAAGGCAAATAGGCTGTGCACTTTGCAAAATACAGTTGCACTCTGCAAGTGCAGCTGCTCCAGAGCTTAGTAAATTAGATAAAGTTTAACTTTACAAAGAATACCCAATCACGTGCAGGGAAAATAATATAAACAGCATTTTTGCTTGCACATGATTGGATGATGGAAGTCAGCAGACCTTCTGCTCATTTACTAAGTTTTGAAACAACTGCTCTTGCAGAGTGAAACTGCACTTTGAAAAGCACACAGTCTATTTGCCTTTAGTAAATCCCCCCCCCCCCCATCATGTTCTGTATTTTGGGTAATTTGAGTTTAAATTTGTGGCTTGGTTGTTTGAGCATTGCTTTTTAACATGCTCGGATATTAGTAAGCAATGGATTTATGCTGTCTCTCAAGTATGACAGTATTTGGCAATACTTTAGCCGTGTATCTATAAAATTCTTTTACAGACCTATGATCTTAGGTGATGTCTCTTTTTGGTCCTTGGTAATGTTGCATCTCGCACCATAGGGGTCTATTTATAAATGTTTTCACACAACTTTCTACCAGGATTTTCAGTTGAATCCAAAAAAAAAATGTGTGCGTCTTGGGAGAAAGCTGTGGAAATCTTGTGTGAAAACCTTTATTAATAGACCGTGTTTCAAAGCAACAAATATTAGGTAGCACAAAGGACACTTTGCTCTGCCTGTCAGTGAAACATTGTATATCCAGTAAAGAAGCCACAGGCATGTTTTACCAACAATTTAGTAAATATTTGGCAGTATATAGCTGAACTGTTAATCTATTTTAACGTCTAAATTTGCATTATTAGTCAAATTTGGGCTGTACATTGAACAAATGTATTTAGAAATAATGACATACTATTAGCTTTTTTAATTTCAAGAATATGGTCTATGCAGGGTATTTTTTACTGTATGCCTGTGAGCAAATGGTAATGGTGAAAGAATAAACAAAATAAACACATTCTTTTTTAGGTCGCAGCAAGATGTTACATAGCATTAAAAAAATTCTACAAAAAGCTAAACCCTACAAAATACATATTTTGGTTTCAAATGGTAAATTGTGAATCTATATCATTTAACTCATATAAAACCGCCGGAAGCAAAACAGAAATGATTTTTTCCATTTGCCTTTACTATTTTGTCACCTACTAAATCATGAGCTTGTTTTCCTGAGTGAACACAAAAAATAATCAGAGCAGTTTGTAGGCGGCTTGGCTTCACCATAAATAAAATGGGTGTACTGGAGAGTATTAAAATCTTATTTATTGAACTCACAGACCTGGCTGCATTCATACATTTTAAATGGTTACTATATGAAAGATGAATTAGTTTTGTTCCTAAAATAGAACAATCCAGAAATAGTTTGACAAAGATTACAAATGAATACACAACACGCTTATTTCCCAACACAGCTTGGCCCATAATTAGTTAGCCAAAGCTGAATTTGCATTGTACTTTGCAGAGGTCAGGCACTTTAGAGATCTAGTTGTTGGATTATTTTCATGTAACTTACTGTTTGATTTTATTAGGCCTGCATTGTTGTTTTAACCACTTAAGCCACGGAAGATTTTACCCCCTTCCTGACCAGGGGGTTTTTTGCGATTTTTTACTGCGTGATTTTAACGGACAATTGCGCGGTCGTGCGATGCTGTACCTAAACGAATTTCACGTCCTTTTTTTCCCACAAATAGAGCTTTCTTTTGGTGGTATTTGATCACCTGTGCGATTTTTTGATCATGCGCTATAAACAAAAAAAGAGCGTAAATTTTGCAAAAATAACAATATTTTTCACTTTTTTTTATATGAAATTCCCCCAAAAAAAATGTAAAAATCTAAATTTTTTAACATTTTCGGCCAATTTGTTTTATGCTACATATGTTTGGTAAAAAAAATCGCAAAAAGCGTATTTTGATTGGTTTGCGCAAAAGTTATCGCGTTTACTAACAAAGGGAAAGATTTTTGTAATTTTTGGTGTTTTTTTTTTTAACGAGTAATGGCGGCGATCTATGATTTTTTTGCGGTACTGCGACATTGCGGCGGACAGATCGGACCCTTGACTGACATTTTTGACACTTTTGGGGGTACCAGTGACATTACTGCAGTAATCAGTGCTATACATATGCACTGTTACTGTAAAAATTACACTGGCAGGGAAGGGGTTAACTGTATTGGACAGGGAGGGGCTAAGTGTGTCCTAGGGGCGTGATTCTAACTGTAGTGGGACATTGCTACTAGTGTAAAAACAGAGATCAACGGTTCTACATAGTAGAACCGTCTGATCTCCATTTTTACACAGGGGAGAATGACAGGCGGCTTGTTTACATAAGCCGCTCTGCCTTTCTCCCGCTCTACCGACGATCGTAGTGTGACCTCGGGTCCGCCGGTCACACGCCCGCACTCCTCCGTGAACGAGCCGAGCCGAGGCGGGCGGGCGCAATTGGCTCAAAACCCAGTGACAGGCGAGCGACGTACATCGTCACTCTGCCTGGCCGGGGCTGACTGCCGCAGTAAATATACTGTGCGCAGTCGGCAACCGGTTAAAGGGTTGTGTAGACAAAGTGTGAACTACCATACCCGGGAACCTTAGAAAATGCTGAATAATTGGGTAAAGTATTGGGAGGAGTGGGGGACAGAGCTGTTCACCACTCCACACGAATGATAGGTTTGGCCAATTTGCACCACTAGTGAGAGAAGCTTTAGTCTGGCCATACATGTTCAATTGTCATGTACAATTTTCCTTTAGATTTACCAAAAACCTCATAATATGAGGTCAACCCTAAACAGCTTTTAATTGTACCCAATTAGGCAGGCCCTTGTACTACCTAGTTTCATCACTTAACGACCGCTAGCCGTAGCTTTACTGGTGCATGTCAGCTCTGTCACGCGAAACAACGTAATTGTACGTCGCTTCGCGGGACCGCTAGCGCGCCCATTCGCAACAGGGGAAGCCGATCAGCGGGTCCAGTGGCCACAATTGCCGCCAGCACCTGTGATTGCTCCTCATGGAGACAGAACAGCTATCTGCCGTTGTAAACATGGCAGACCGCTGTCCTGTCAGTTATGAACACAGAGATCCTGTGTTCCTCTTATATAGGAACACAGGTCTCTGTGTTCATTCAGCAAGCCCATCCCCCGCACAGTTAGAAAGCATCCTCTAGTGACCCATTTAACCCTTTAATTGCCCCTGGTGTTAACCCCTTCCCTTTAAGTGTCATTAGTACAGTAACAGTGCATATTTTTAGCACTGATCACTGTAGTAATGTCACTGGTTCCCCCAAAAGTGTCAAAAATGTCAGTTAGGTGTCCAATCTGTCTGCTGCAATGTCGCAGTCCTGCTAAAAATCGCTGATCGCCGCCATTACTAGTAAAAAAATATAAAAATAATAAAAATTACATAAATCTTTCCCCTAGTTTGTAGACGCGATAACTTTTGCGCAAACAAATCAATATACACTTATTGGGATTTTTTGTAGCAGGATACAAATATGCCTAAAATTATGAAAAAATTAGATTTTAAATTTTTTTATGGGAATGTTATATAGCAGAGGGCAAAAAATGATTTTTCTTTTTCAGCCTTTTTTTGTTTATAGCACAAAAAATAAAAGTGATCAAATACCACCAAAAGAAAGCTCTATTTGTGGGGGAAAAAAGGACATCAATTTTTTTGGGTACAGAGTCGCACAACCGCGCAATTGTCAGTTAAAATAACGCAGTGCCGTATTGCAAAAAAATGGCCTGATCATTAAGGGGGTAAAACCTTCCAGTCGAGAAGTGGTTAAGGTAAATCTAAATGAAAATTGTACAAGAAAATTGTATAATGTATGGCCAGCTGATACTAAAGTTTCGGTTTTTCTTTTCTTTAAAAATAACAAACATGTTATACTTACCTTCTCTGTGCAGCACAGATCCTCCTCTTCTCGGGTCCCTCACTGGCACTCCTGGCCCCTCCCTCCTGTTGAGTGCTCCCACAGCAAGCAACTTGCTATGGGGGCACCCAAGCTGAGCCACTGCTCTGTGTGTCCATTCAGACACAGCTGTCGTTTGACCCTGTCCCTTTCTCTACTCATTGGCTAACAGACTTTGATTGACAGAAGTGAGAGCCAATTGCACCATTGCCGTGTCTCAGCCAATCAAGAGGGAGAGTCCCAGAATGCTGAGGCACTTGTGCACATGGCTGGATTGAGATGGGGCTCAGGTAAGTATTAGGGGGGCTGCTGCATTATCTTGATGCATAGAATGCATTGAGATAAAAAAAAAAAACTTCAGCCTTTAGAATGACTTTAAGTAATGTTTCTAAATATGTTAAATGGCACTTGTATTATGTGCTATTTAAGAACTAATTTATTGAATTAGGAACTGCACAAACACCAGTATTAATATAAGTGAAAAACAGAAATGAATACATCGGGAATGGAATAACAAACCATATTGTATACAGGGAAACCAACTGTTAAACAAAGTGTGCTACAGTTTGCTTTAAAGAATGTATGCATATTCAGGATCAATGGGTCAGCAAGAAACACTGACAGTCCTAAGTGTAGCAAGTTTAAATAGCTTAAAGGGCACTAGAATAGGGATGGAGGAGGATAGGGAACTGAACCCTTAGTTTAGGAAGAGTTGATGCTGAGTTACAGAAGACTATGACAGAATGGACAACAAAACCCACATGATGGAAAAACTCATGAAATGAGTCAAGTGACAAATGTAAATATGATAGATCTGAGGAAGCCATGTGCTCTGTGTAATACTAGGGGAGAATGAACTGGAAAATTAGAAGGCACTATGGAAAGGGACAAGGAACCACATAGAGAGCACGAGGGGGGTCAGAAAGCACAGGGGAGGTCATTATGATACTGAATGGGGGAAATAATAGCTGGTCCACATAGTGTCATCCATTTCTATGGTGGATGGCAACCAGCACCTAAACCATCAACGGCTAAGCCAACAAGTGAGCAGGGATTGACAAACCACAGACTGGGCAAAAATGCTAATGAGCCAACAACAGCTCAAATTCTGTTATTCTTGCTATGTGCAATAATACAGTGTAACAGTCATGGGAACAGAAGGTAGATTTTACCAGGTAGACTTGGAGGTTTATTTACTTCCCTTTTTTGACCAGGCTATTTTTTGCGATACGGCATTTTTTGTTAATTTAACTGACAATTGCGCGGTCGCGCGACACTGTACCAAATAAAATGTATGTTCTTTTTTCCCACAAATAGAGCTTTCTTTTGGTGGTATTTGATCACCACTGCATTTTTAATTTCTACGCTTGAAACAAAGAATGACCGACAATCAAAAAAAAAAAAAAAAAACAATATTTTTTACATTCTGCCCAGAAAACATTCTTCATCAATTTAGGCCAATATATATCCTGCTACATTTTTTTTGGTAAAAAAAAAAATCCCAATAAGCATATATTGATTGGTTTGCGCAAAAGTTAGTGTCTACAAACTATGAGAGTTTTTTTTTTTTGGAAAGGAATGGAGACTGTTCACTAGAGTTGATCTTGAAATTCAGATGATGTTAAATTCAGACTGAGTTTTGTGAATTTGGCTATCCCAAGCCAAAAACCAAAATGTTTAAGTTATTTTTGGGCAGATCATAATTCCAAAAACCTCAAGGAGAAAGGAGACTGAATGATTTTGGTTTTGCCTGGGCACTCATAGCTTAACTGCCAGTGTCAAAAGATCCCTCACTTCTATCTTAGTATCATTGGTAGAATTTTTAAATTAAGTAGTTCAGGCCATATCCATGCATTCTGCAACATTTGGAATTGTCTGGTTGTGTGGTTCAGATTCCTTTTGACATAAATTTTGGAGGACTGCAAATTTTAAAAAGTTTGGTCTTACTACAATTGATCTTATTTTGCAGAAGTACATTTATCTCTACCGTATGCCTAACAAAGTGAAAGTTGACTTTCAAAGATAATGTTCACTGACCTTAGTAAATATGGTGGTCATTTCCTGGGGGGGAAATGATTAGGTTTTCGCAGTGAACACAGCTTCACTTTGTTTACTAAGCTCAGGGAACATTCACTTTGATAAATGACCTTTCCTTTAGTAAATCAACTCCACTGTATTCTTTGGGTAAATAATAATTTACTGTTTATTTCTCATCATGTTCACATAAGCAGTTTAAGTCTAGGTTCACATCCATGCGACTGAGGTTGATGAGGTTTTCAGGTGTACTTTGCAGTGCATTTTTCATTTGTAAACCCGTGTTTTTGGTGCATTTTTGTATGCATTTTTTATGCATTTTGCCTTTTTTCTCTTTTTAAACACACTGTATATAGCTGGTTGCTAAGGAGTAGGTCAGGGAAGCTGGCTGCTGCGTCTTTAACAACGGATGAGTCATCAGCTGTCAGCGGGGTTCCCTGCTGACAGCTCATAAACAGAATTTCCAGCAAAACCCATTGGGTCTGGTATGGATTTGGAGGGGAACACCATGGCAAAATTGTTTAACCACGCTAGCGGTATCCCCGAGCGTGACTCGGGGTAGGAATTTCCTGCTATTATCGGTATCCCCGAGTCAGGCTCGGGGTGAATGGGCAGAGCTATGCAGACAGCGCAGCGGAGTGTCTTACCTTATCCTGGCGATCCAGCGATGAGCTCTCATTGCTGTGACCGCCAGCCGAGATCTCCGCCGCTCGTCTGTTGGTAGGAGGACTTCCTAGTTCCGTTTCCTGCAGCAGCAATGCTGCATGGGAGCGGAACTAGGGAGGGAAATTAAAAAAAAAAAAAAAAACGTTGCACAAAACACATTTTATATTATATATATGCATATATATATATATATATATATATGCATATATATATATATATATATATATATATATATATATATATATATATATATATATATATATATATATATATATATATATATATATGCATATTATATATGCATATATATATATATGCATATTATATATGCATATATATATATATATATATATATATATATATATATATGCATATATATATATATATATATGTATATATATATGTATATATATATGTATATATATATGTATATATGTGTATATATATATATATAAAATTATATTATTGATTCGATTATAATTCATGCGTTTATATATATATATATATATATATAACGCATGAATTATAATCTAATCAATAATATAATTTTATATATATATATATATATATATATATATATACACACACACACACATATATATATATAATATATAACGCATGAATTATAATCTAATCAATAATAATTTTATTATATATATTGTATATATACTATAATAAAATTATATTATTGATTCGATTATAATTTATGCATTTGTGTTTCAAATTGTTCACATCTGGGATGTCTACTAGACTCTTGTTTTGGTCAGGTTTAAGTCAGTAATTACTAAGAATTGTAGGCCTATAATACATAAAGCCAAATTTCCATGAAAAGAATTGTACCGCTTTTGGTACAGAATTCCTGACAGAATCATACCGCCAGGGAGGTTAAAAAAAAATGGCGTGTGGTCCCATCCCAAAATCCATACCAGACCCTTCTTTGAGCATCCAGTCCGGCAGGTCAGGAAAGGGAGGAGACGAGTGAACCTTGTTAATTGGACCAAGGGCCTTTTTCCTACAACCCTGGGCTTTGGTTGTGGGGGGCTTATCGGAATCCTGTCCCACTTTTTAGCAACCACCTATACACAGTATGTTAAAATTAAAAAAAAAAAATCCTGCAAAACGCAAACTTTTTTTGTGTGGCTCCATTGAAGTCCCAAACTGCTGCGGGAAAACAAAACCCTGACTCTTTCCAAAAAACGCACTGTCTGAAAAATGCATAGATGGGAACGTGTACCAAAAGGCAACCATGCTAAATAGACTAGTGCTTTCCTACTAACTGCATAAGGCACTGAAAAACGCATAGGTGTGAACTTAGGGTAACTCTGGTCAACATCTAGAAAATTGTTTTTCTAGGACCCTCATATTTACCTTATTTCTTACCTAATATGTATTCATGTGTCTGATATAATTGCAAGCAAATATTAAGTATTCAGTTGATGCAACTCTCTTTCTTTATCTTTTTTTTAAATCCATAATACAACTGATTTTGATATACTTATTCAATATTTGGCATATGCAGGAAAAGGTCAACTACTTTATAACCATTGTATCACAATATTTTGCATAATAGGATCAAGCAAGAGACACTAATAGCTCCTATAATAGCTCCAGTAATATTCTGCTGTTCGCATGCCTACATGAATAGGTGCAGATGTCATGAATTTGCATATACCATTCAAACTCACAATTGTTAAATATGCTGTAATAATCTGGTATAAAAACCTATTCACACAAGGTCAGAAGAGTTTCCAATTTTAAACAAAAAAGTAAAAAGAAAATATTCTTAAAATTATATTTTCATCAATATTGAAAATGTAGATCTCGTTCTCATGCAGATACTAGCATAATGGTGTTCCTTATAAATTAGAACTATATCATTTTGCAAACACAGCCGACTAGGTCAAGTCTTTAGGTTTTTATATATTTTTTATTAGCAGACATATGATCTGGTAAAACCCCTTTTGTTCGAATTGCAGGAAAAAAATTCCCAAACATTTGACGCACTAAAGTGTGAATATTAAGATGTATCTGATAGTCACCAATTCAGAAATCTTGAGGACAATTGGTGATGTAGCTAGCAGACAAAGATGAAGTTTCACAGTCTACTTTGGACCCCACGACCAAGTTAGAAAATGTAGATTAAGACAAATTAAATGGCATTTCTGATTTAAGAACACTCGTATTTGCTGCATAGCATTATCATTTCACCAGTTGGTTTATTATTTTTTATACTGACTCTTATCTGTTAGTTTTGTTCCCTGTTCAATTTGCAAAACATAACAGCCTAATATTTATTTATTTCAGGTACTTATATAGCGCTGTCAATTTACGCAGCTCTTTATATATACATTGCACATTCACATCTGTCCCTGCCCTCAAGGAGCTTACAATCTAAGGTCCCTAACTCACATTCATACATACATAGTAGGGCCAATTTTATACAGGATCCAATTAACCTACCAGCATGTCTTTGGAGTGTGGGAGGAAACCGGAGTACCCGGAGGAAAACCACGCAGGCACAGGGAGAACATGCAAACTCCAGGCAGGTAGTGTCGTTGTTGGGATTTGAACCAGCAACCCTCTTGCTGCTAGGTGAAAGTGCTAACCACTACACCACTGTGCCGCCCTTATAGTTGTTTCTCCATAGATCAGTGATGGCGAACCTTGGCACCCCAGATGTTTTAAAACTATATTTCCCATGATGCTCAAATACACTGCAGCGTGCATGAGCATCATGGAAAATGTAGTTCCAAAACATCTGGGGTGCCAAGGTTCGCCATCACTGCCATAGATAGAGTACAATGAGTGAGAGAGTGTAGTCGCTCAAGGACAGGATGCATGACACTGGCAGGATCACCAGGTGAAAATAAAGAGAAAAAGCCTTCAAAAGGAAAACGAATACATCCATCACATCTAAGGACTAGTAAGCTTCAATTTATTATATTTTTGTTCTTGAGTATAGATATGCTTTAAAAAATAACTGTCATCCAAAATACATGGCATACCGCCGGTGCAGGTCCTGCTATGAAAATTCTATTTGTGGGGCTTTCTATAGCTTTATTACTTTGGGTCACAGTCCTTACAAAATCATGCAGCTCATAAGTGTCAGAATTTGTTATCTTATACTTGTTCTGGGTCACCAACTCAGAAAGCACTGAAGTCAATGCATAGGTAGGCACCTAGTATTTTCAGTAGGAGAAGTCTGCAGTGGCATCCTGCATATTTTTCTCATGACAGGTGTCTTTTATTAATTTATGGACACACTACTATAGCTAATTCTTCAGTTTCCAACACCAGGTCTCTTTCCATCTTGACATTATCATTTGTTTTTTATGAACATCTGCTTTCTTCCAGCAACAGCTATCTAGATAGCAGCTTTCATTAATTTAGGAAATTTGCATCGCTATCCTAAGGCAATAATAACATGTTGTTTGTTAACCAAGTTATAATTTGCACTGTATTAATAACTGCAGTAATAAATAATATGAATGAGACATTGTGGCAAAATGCAGCATGATGCTTGCAAATATAAAAATCAAGATTGTGCAATTTATGTTATAAATAGCATGTTTTTATTCCCCTTGTGCTTTATATTTTTGCTTCAGAAGCATTGTATGGATAATTATTTGCTGTGCTGGGTCTTCCTGCTCTTATTTTAATCTATTTTTATTAAAAATGTTCTTGATGTTTGCTGCCCTGCATGTCATAGAATAGGTCTCTCTCTCTCTGAGACCAATCTGTGGACATACTTGCAGACCTCTGATTTCCTAACACAAATGACAATGGTTTCTTTTGCCAAAATAATACATAAGTAAAATGACAAAAGGACCAAAGGATAAACATTTGTATCTTTTAGGTAAGTGTTTCAGGAAAATACCTACAGGAAAGTATTTATATAAAAAAAAAAAGACAAGGTAGTTCAAGGTACATTTATTCTGTTTACTGACACAGCTACAGACAGTGTTTACAAGAATGATAACATTTATCTTGCAATCTTGAGCTGTCCAAAAAACTAGAATACTCAAGCTTGAAAAAAAAAAAAACAGTTTGCGCCTGTGATTCTTACATTTTATCTTATTTTTTATTGGCAGTGTCAAAAAGCAAAGACGTAGAGCAGACTGATTGTACTAGAGTGTCTAATGCCACCACATGGCAAGGGGGCAAAAACAGAGTCACCATAGCATACTAATAATAGTATAATTCGTGTATATATAGCACCCTTGTCCTAAACAGGGCTGCTAATAGGTGGTAGCTAGCCTGGCTAATTTGTAGTCTTTATGGTCATTGGATTTTCCTCCTAAGCCTGGTTTAGCTGTGGTTTTTCCCTTTTTGTCAATAGATGGCACTGTTACCTTTTGGCATTAGTGTGATGAATTACAGTCTAGGTTATGAATATGCATAGCATAATGGTCACTGAGCATGCTGGGAGAAGGTATGTATTTGGAGGAAGTCAGGTGGGCTTTGTCCTTTTCCACCCAGACTACGGTCTGGGTGGGTGTTTTGGGGACAGCTGCTGATGGGTAGGCCTGAAGCCCGAGGCCTAGCCATGTGCTCAAGGCTCTCTATCGGGAAGCATGAAGGAAAGGATGGAGACACCAAGGGTTACTCTTGCATTGAGCAACCCTCTACTAAAAATAATTGATTTGACATGCCAGTGTCAATATGGAAGATACCATGTTATAAATTAAGAAGAATATGAAAATATATAGTGCAAATAGGTAGATGCAGAGATCCCAGGAGTAAGGGTGGTGTCCACAGTTTACCTTTGCAGAAGGTATGACATGTCCCCAAATGTCCCAATTTGGGGAAACTGGGAATAAAGACAGTGACCATGTGCAGTATGCGCAAAAGAGGAGTGCAGAGAGTATGATGGGAGGCAGCTGGTGCAGGGGAGGAGTGAGGAGGTTTATGAGAGTGAGCGGTAGGTTCAGGAATAAAATCAGAGGGTATAATAGCAAGCTGTATGTTATAAAGGCAGACAGTATGTGCAGGGGAGGAGTGCTGACATATTGGAAATAGGCAGTATGTGCAGGAGAAAACTGTGACAAGATATGAGAAAAAGAAGAGAAGTTCAGAGAGTTTAATGGTTGCAGGTATGTACAGAAGAAGAGTGTAGGTTATAACAGTGCATCACATGTTTGGAAGAGGTTGTGGGAACAGAAGGCTATGACAGCATTAAAAAGTATAACCAGGGTTTGCAACATTTGGGGAGAAAATAAATGTAAAATGTGGGAGGATATGGTTCAGCTTTGCTAGTTTTTTGTTCATTTGTCACTTTTTTGTTCATCTTTTACTGTGTTGACAGGTTCTTTTTATGGAGATATCAGAAGTCCTATTAGACTTCCGATGCCTGCTTTGCATCCATCCGATTCAGATCATATACAGGTAGTCCCTAATCTCCATCTGAGCTTATTCAGAGCACCAGTATAATGAATATATGATTCCTATGGGCACCTTTAAATTGACAAGAGTCTGAGCTTCCATTTGGTTTCCTCAGCTTTTTCTGAGCTCTAGCTTCTCCGGGCCTGTCCCGCCAACCGGTATCACTTTAATTACATGCTCCATCTACTCCCTCACCATCCTATACATATTATAACAGAAGAATACAGGAAGTAATATGGAGTTTTAGTTCCCCTTTAGTTTTGGCCTCATATAGAGATTGCATGTTCAAAATAAAAGCATAGAAGGTTAAATAAGTAAAGACAGAGAAGTGATAAATGGTGTAGTTGTATTTCAAATAAAACACATACCATAAAAGTAAAAGAAATAAAACATAAATCTGGATATTGGACTTTTGAAAAAAGGCTGCTGCATTGAGAGGGTTTGGTAGTACAGGGTTTCTTCATTGGCTGGAACATGTAACCTGCCTAATTGTAAACCTAAGAACCACTCGATATGGTGTAGGCTCCTTAATCGCAGTGCCTGCTAATCTAAGGTAAGTGCATGAAGGTTTAGCATGAAGAGAGGGGTCAGTAAAATTAGGTTATTTTGAAGTATAGTTAACCTTTAGGCCCCTGGTAGACATATGCATTACAGTAATGTGTGTTTTACTGGTTAGATAACACAAGGCACTCTGCAGTACAGTGCTATTATTTCTAGCACCCTACAAATCCAATATGTGCCAACAGACTCACGTTGTATCAAATCATAAACCATGTGACTTGCATTGTGGTATGCTGCATTAAAAAAAAAAAAAATACAGGTCTGAGTTTTTTTTTCCTATTGCCTTGCATTGACAGTCTTTTTCTCCAGGGAAAATATAAATGCATCCTTGCATTATGGTTGCCCCTTCACTGCAGAGATTACATGCTTATTTAGGTTTATAGAACCCTATAGCTCTGCATTGGAGGTTGTTGAGGGACAGTCCACTGCCACAGGGTAGGAGCGTAGAGAAGAGCGCCGCCAGCTGGAGAAGTGGAGGATCGGAGAAAATTGCAGCACAGGGGCAGCTCACTACTTACGCATGCATGTATAGGTAGCAGGACCTGGACCCAGCATTTAGTGGCATTGCTGCTGATCCTCTAACCTACAGCATCACTCATCACTAATCATTTATTTGCAGCTTTCTTCAGTAGATCATGTGACATGTTGCTGGCTGGACGGCTGCATCCAAATTATATGTGGGGGGCACCATTCACCACTATGCCTATCACCACCCACCTCATCACCACTGTGACAGCACCCCCTGTCACTACTGTGCCGTCACTTCTGTTCATAACATCATGCCTAAAATTCTCCACCACTTCACTTTCATGATACCCCCTCTCCGCAACACTCTCACTATTGCAGCAGACCCCCCATGCTCTTCCCCTGCTTCCACAACTAGACATGTGAGATTTGTTTCGGTACAATAGAAGTTCAGACAAAATTTAGGTTATTCAGAGATTCAGTATAAAGCAAAAAATAGTGCAGCGCTATCAGATATGGTGTAACCCATATATTAGAGTGAAGTGTTAAATGACATTAAGTACACAGTGAACAAAGAAGTCCATGAAGTGATATATTATAATCCAAAAAATCAACCACGCCCCGGACAACGTCACGTATGACGAAACCGGTGAGGCGGTACTGGACGCACAACTGTCACGCCCCCTAGACGCCGGCTTTACACACACGCGGGACGCCGCGGTCTTTTGTATCGGCCTTGGATGTTTCTGATGTGCCTATTTACAAGCTACCCATGTAAGTGCAATCTAAATAAAACTTTGTGGAAATTAAACGGAATTACGCTATGTGCTGCTTATTTCCTTTCATATGTTCACGATACCACGTTTGGAGTTCCTATATGATATAGAGGAATATATCTGTTTGCCTGGTCTTTGGAGGAGGCGATCCATTTGGAATTACTATTTTAGCGTATGTGGCCGTTCCATTAAGTTGGAAGCCTAAGCTTCTGGTAAGCTGCCACTTTGTTACTTATATCCCACGGGTGCACTCCACCTCTATCCTTGGATTCAAGTCTTCGGGTCTATCATCACCTCTCTGGGACTTTGATTACTTATTATTAATTTTTTGGATTATAATTTATCACTTCATGGACTTCTTTGTTCACTGTGTACTTAATGTCATTTAACACTTCACTCTAATATATGGGTTACACCATATCTGATAGCGCTGCACTATTTTTTGCTTTATACTGTTGATTTTACTATTGATCAAGTGTTTTCAGCTGCTTTCACATATATCATTTTATTTGATCACTTATCCATTCACTATCAGAGATTCAGATGTATTGAATTATCTAAATAACCAAAGTAATGAATTTCAACGAATCTGAAATAATTTATAATGGAAGAACGAAATTCATTCTTTTCAGTCAGATGTTTGAAGCATCCAAAATAATGCATGCTCTAAATTGATTCATGCATAGCTAGCTGTTAAGGAGTGGGCAGCCGCCAACTATGATTTATCTGCTGTCGGCAGGAAAAAAGAGCTGTCATTGGAAAATGTTAAAAAAAGTGTGCCCCCCCAATCTATACCAGGCCCTTTAACCGGAGGGTTAAAGGGGGCTTCCAGATTCTGATAAGCTACCTCCTGCACCCTGACAACCACTGGGTAAGGGTTGTGGGGCCCCCCTTCCCCAAAGCACCCCCCCCCCTCACATTGAGCGCATGTGGCCTGGTATGGTTCAGGAGGGGAAGACATGGATTTTTAAGGGGGTACCCCACACCATTTTTTAAAACATTTTGGCATGGGGTTTCCCTCAAAATCCATACCAAACCAAAAGGGCCTGGTATGGATTGAGAAACCCCCCATGCTTTTTTTTTTAACCACTTGCTTACTGGGCACATATACCCCCTTCCAGCCCAGGTCAATTTTTAGCTTTCAGCGCTGTCAGTCTTTGAATGATAATTGCACGATCATGCAACACTGCACTCAAATGAAACTTTTATCATTTACGTTCACACAAATAGAGCTTTCTTTTGGTGGTATTTATTCACCACTAGGTTTTTTGTTATTTGCTAAACAAACAAATAAAGACATAACAATTGCAAAACAAAAAATACATTTTCATAGTTTGTTAAAAAATTTGGCAAACAGGTAATTTTGTTGTCAGCGTGAGGGGAAAAAAAGCAGATTACCGGTTCTGTTTACATCATGTGATCAGCTGTCATTGGCTGACAACAACATTCACAGAGGTTGATGCTAAAATTGCATTCACTTGCTGACGTATTTCCCTTCATGTTATTTTTCAGCTTTTTATTGCCTAAGTTTTTCTGCAATGCTCTTCTTCAAACGGCATAACAAATAAATCTAAAATGGCTTCTGAAAATTACGAATTGATTAGGAGCAACAAATCCGAATATTTGAAAAAAATTCAGAAAATGAATAATATAAACATAACGAATATGACAAATATGATAAGTAACTTAACAAATGAATCCGAATGAAACAAATTTTTTGTTGTGCACATCTTTACTCACAACCTCACTTTACTCGTTGCTGCACAAGCACCTGCCTTTGCACTCATTACCATTTTACTGACCATGCCTCAGCACTTGGACACTATATCAATATGAGATTCCGTGCTCTCCTCCTCTGCACAGTAAGAACAGAATACCTCACAAATGGTATAGGACTAGTGTAGTTTTTTTTTTGTTTTAAAAAAATGCTTCCTATACAAATATCCAATACAAACTGGTTTACTTTCTATTTAGTGAAATGGCTTGTTTTTGTTAGCAATTTTACACATTTATGGATACCTTTACTATAATAGAAAACAATGACAAAATCAACATTGCAGACACCTGTAGGCCATATATACACAAAAGGGGCTCTTTATATGGAGAATTTTACAACCATAATTCCTTTTCTGAAATGATTAGCCTCATTTGAAAGAAACCGTATTCTGAGTAAATAATGAAAAAAGATTTTGTGCATTGAAAGCTAAGTACTCAATTAGAGGGAACTTAATGAAAAAGCTAATAAACCATATATATACATTCACATAATCTTCCTAGCATAACTTATTTTCTAATTAAATAAGATAAATGTGCTTAAGGATTTACTTCAGTACTATAAATTGAGAAATTATGTAAATTAACATTAATTGTGCCAAAGAAATTGTTTGAAGAATTTTACAGTGTTCAATCAATACAGATATCAAAATGATCAGTTTTCAAAGATTATTGATGCATGAAAGCATTTTTCATGCAAAATTATCTATTATTTATGTTGCTTTCATAAAGTGGTCCTATATACGCATGGATATCAAGTTATGCAGTTTGAAATACAAAGTTCAGCAACTTATGGAAACCTTAAAATTCACATTTGCAAATCCAAAATCTGACTGGCTGAACTGATTGGACTGACTTTGGGCTACTGTTCTAGGCTCATAAACATTGCTCTTATCAGATTTGTTAAACCTCTTGAATGGTTACTATAGGAGTAAATGTTGCAATATGCACAAGAGTCAAGCACAAACAAAGCATTCATCTTGTACCATTTTACAGAAAAATGGCCATAGACAACAACATTCACAGACATTGATGCTATAATTACATTCACTTGCTGACGTATTTCCCTTCATGTTATTCTTCAGCTTTTTATTGCCTACGTTTTTTCTGCAATGCTCTTCTTAAAGTCCCTTGTTTCTCTCTATTCCTAAAGCTTTATACTTACTATATAGGGCTGCCCTTTACATTTATGTCAAAGCAATGGGGAGGGCAGAGTGGAAATGGCTCAAGAGAGACAAGAAGTAATCACTTCAGCTCCGGAAGGTTTTACCCCCTTAATGTCCAGGCCATTTTTTGCGATTCGGAACTGCGTTACTTTAACGAATAATTGCGTGGTCTTGCAACTCTGTACCCAAATACAATTGACGTCCTTTTTTTTCCCACAAAAAGAGCTTTCTATTAGTGGTATTTGATCACCTCTGCGGTTTTTATATTTTGCGCTATAAACAAAAAAAGAGCGTCAATTTTGAAAAAAAAAAAAAACACCATATTGTTTACTTTCTGCTATAAAACATTCCCAATAAAAAAATTTAAAAATCTAATTTTTTTTATGTTTAGGCCAATTTGTATTCTGCTACATATTTTTGGCAAAAAAATCCCAAAAAGCGTATTTTAATTGTTTTTCACAAAATTTATAGAGTTTACAAACTACAGGATAGATTTTTAGATTTTTTATTTTTGTTTTTATTAGTAATGGCAGCGATAAGCGATTTTTAGCGGGACTGCGACATTGCGGTAGATTGATCAGACCCCTAACTGGTATTTTTGACACTTTTTGGGGACCAGTGACACTAATACAGTAATCAGTGCTAAATAATATGCCCTGTTACTGTATAAATTACACTGGCAGGGAAGGGGTTAACACTGGGGGTGATAAAAGGGGTTAATGTATGCCTGTTGGTGCTTACTCACTTGGGGAGGAAGGTTCTGTGACAGGCACAGAGAGATCGGGGTTTCAGCTTAGCGGAAACTCCTGATCTCTCCCTGCCTGTGTGACAGAAGACTCGCCTGCTTTGTTTACATAAGCAGGCGGTCTTCTGTCAGTTTCTCTCACGATCGCAAGAGGCTGGCGGCAATCGCTACCACTCCTCCCGAGTCCAAACTCCTACTGTGTCTATATATTTCAGTATATTTGAGGTGGGCGGTCAGTAACTGGTTAAACTGTCCAATTAACTGTTTCCTCCAACAGCAGCCATGTGCCCCCATCTGCAGGATTCCATACAGATGACATTGTCATCTAATCCAGTTCAAACCAGCACCATTTGTCTTCCAGAGTCTATGAAGTTGATTTACTAAAGGCAAATAGGCTATTGACTTTACAAAAAATATTGCATTTTCAAGGGATTTGGTCTAAATGGGGCTAACTATCATCATCCAATCCTGTGCAAACAAAGTTGCTGCATTTTTATTTTCCTTGCGTGATTGGGTATTCTTTGTAAAGTGAAATTTCACCACGTTCACTAAGCTCTGGGGTAAATTCTGTTGCAAAGTTCAATTTCCCTTGCAATATGAGCAACCTATTTGTCTCCATAAATCAACCCCCTTAAGTACCTTAACCAGTCATCCCATCTTTTGCTACATTTTAAGCCCAATCGTTCCCCAAGGGTGCAATCAGTTCATGCAACTATCAGCACTTGGCATGTGTATGGCTAAAGACAGAGAGGACAATGTTTAATCTTCATATTGGATTTAGAGATTTTTGTATTCACTTCTTCACAAACATTTGTGCCCAGCAGATTTGTGTAAGTAAACCTGTCTGTTGTTGTAGTTGTAGTCTTTGAATAAATATGTACATTATCTCTTTACATAGTTCTATGTTCTAAAACAGAAAAAAAAATAGAGAATGAAAAAATAACAGCACAAAAACCTCCACTATGAATAAATAAATAAGGTCAGTGTTAAAAGGTCATGGAAACGTCCATTAAAAAGTTTGTAGAAAATCCATACATATGGACTACCAAGTAACAGGTAAAAGGGAGCCCTGGTCAAACTTCACAGTCAGAAGCATGTTACCTTTAAGTTATATTTTGAGATGTAATATATCTCAGATATGATTTGGGTTAATAAGAGTTCTCTGACCATGAGTGAAAGCTTTAACACAACAACAGTAATTTATTGGTAAATAGTAAGGAGGTCTAAACTAATACACAACAATCTATGTATTGTACAGAAAAGGGAAAAAATCATAGGTTAAATGGATGAATACATAGTATAATACTCAAAACATTAATATACAAACAGCAAGACAGGCAACACGTAGGAAAAGCATATATTCATATACTGTAAGTGCTAGGAGATGTCCTGATATTTACCAGTGGTATAGTATGGTATGGGGGCCCCCAATCCGATGGATGTCTCCTTCTGATATCTCTGTTTAAGACTTAAACTAATATACACCTAACTCTCATGGACTTGCATAGGGTCATCCCGACTGGTGTAGCTATCTTATCCCTCTCCGGGCGTATCTCATCCAGGATTGGACATTTTTCCCATCCCCTAGCTTTAGGGGATACCTGCTATGGCTAGACTTTTGAGATTTTTTTTTTTGGTTGCGTTACTTGTTCTTTATTTAACTCCTGGACATAGGCCCGAGGAGATTCTTTAATTTTAGCATCACAGGCAAATCCATTGCTCTTATGTAGGGTTGAGCGGACACCTAGATGTCCGTGTTCGACGGGTTCGGCCGAACTTTAAAAAAAAGTCCGGGTCCGTGTCCCGGACTTTTACCGAACTTTTCCCGGACACCGAACCCCATTGAAGTCAATGGGGACCCGAACTTTAAGGCACTAAAATGGCTCTAAAACACCAAAGGAAAGGGCTAGAGTGCTGCAAATGGCAGCAAAACGTAATTAAGAGCATGGCAAGTGCTCTGCAAACAAATGTGGATAGGGAAATAACTTAAAACAACAAAAAAAAACAGAAAAATAAAACAATGTTCTTCTTCATCTCTGAAGGACGAGGCCCATATGGAGTAGGAGGGAGGTTGAGGTGGTGGTGGATGTGGCGGTGACATAGGCGTGCGCACAGGGTGTGCTGGGTGTGCCTGGGCACACCCTAATCACCTAGGGCACATAGCATTGCCAGTGAGGAGATGGGAAAGATCTCCCTGGGACCTGCTCTGCTCTATTTCTCCTTGCCTACAGGTACATGGCCCCGATACATTACTCTCCCTGCTGGCAAACACATGCATGTGTATTTCAACTTTGGGGTGCACACCTTAATGCAATAGGCTGCGCACACCTATGGGCGGTGTAGGTGGAAGCGGCGGTGGAGGAGGACCAGGGCCGGATTAACAGCATCATGGGCTTGGTGCTGAGGATTTTGAAGGGCCTTAGGGCCGTGCCTTGCCATGCACCCAGAGGAGGAAGGGTGCAGCCATGCATGCCTAATTCAACATGGGATGCTGTCTCTGAAGCCCATAAACACATCCATGCATCGCCAACTGTCCCTCCTTGTCCGGCCTTCACGCTGTGTGGGGAGGTTCTGAGGGTGCTGCCTGGGGAAGCGAGCATAGAAGCCAGACTTCTGTGTTTACAAGTGACAGAAGAGCGGTAACAGTGAATATGGCCAACCCGGGGCCTATATAAAAGGTAGGGGCCTGGAGCTGCAGCTCCAATAGACCCTACATTAATCTGGCCCTGAGGAGGAGGACGAGGTAGCCAACACTGCTTCTTTTCACAAATTTTAAATGAGGGTACACCCCAAAAGAGTGAGAAAGAGCAAAAATGGAACAATGGGTGGGTAAGGTCGGTATCCATTGCTATTCTGCATAAGGTACGGAAAAGTCCCGTGGGATCCATGCCTGGTTCATTTTAATGAACGTGAGCTTGTCCACATTGTCTCTGGACAGGCGGCTGCGCTTGTCTGTTATAACGCCCCCAGCCGTGCTAAATACCCGTTCAGATAATACACTGGCTGCAGGGCACGCCAGCACCTCCAAGGCGTAAAGGGCAAGCTCAGGCCATGTGCCCAATTTGGAGACCCAGAAGTTGAAGGGGGCAGACCCGTCATTCACTACATGTAGGCGTGTGCACACATACTGCTCCACCATGTTGGTAAAATGCTGCCTCCTGCTAAGACGTTCCATCTGAGCTGCTGGTGCTGCTGTTTGTTGTGGCGTGCTGACAAAGCTTTTCCAAATTTCGGCCATGCTAACCCTGCCTTCTGAGGTGCTGGCGGTGCCCTGGTTGCGTTGGCGACCTCCTCCTCCTCCTCCTCTGCCTTGTGCTTCCACTGTGGCCCCGCTGTCAGATGGGAATGCCAGCAGCATGGCGTCTACCAGCGTGCGCTTGTACTCGCGCATCTTGCGATCGCGCTCCAGTGAGTGAATTAAGGACGGTACGTTGTCCTTGTAACGGGGATCCAGCAGCGTGGCCACCCAGTAATCAGCACAAGTTAGAATGTGGGCAACTCGGCGGTCGTTGTGGAGACACTGCAGCATGTAATCGCTCATGTGTGCCAGGCTGCCCAGAGGCAACGAAAGGCTGTCCTCTGTGGGAGGTGTATGGTCCGTGTCCTCTGTATCCCCCCAGCCACGCACCAGTGATGGCCATGAGCTGGCCTGGGTGCCACCCTGCTGTGAACATGGTTCCATCTCCTCCTCCAGCTCCTCCTCCTCCTCATCCTCCTCATCCTCCAGAACTGTGCCCCTGCTGGACAATTGCGTCCCTGGCGTTTGCGTGTGCAGGAACCCACCCTCGGAGCCCCTTGCGAATGACTGCCCTGAAAGCCTTGGAAATGTTACCTCTTCATCCTCCTCCTCCTCCTCATCCTGTGCCACATCCTCTTCCATCATCGCCCGAATTGTTTTTTCAAGGAGGCATAGAAGTGGGATAGTTAAGCTGAGAACGGCGTCATTGCCACTGGCCATGTTGGTGGAGTACTCAAAACAGCGCAACAAGGCACACAGGTCTCGCATGGAGGCCCAGTTATTGGTGGTGAAGTGGTGCTGTTCCGCAGAGCGACTCACGCGTGCGTGCTGCAGCTGAAACTCCACTATGGCCTGCTGCTGCTCGCACAGTCTTTCCAGCATGTGCAAGGTGGAGTTCCACCTTGTGGGCACGTCACATATGAGGCGGTGAGCGGGAAGGCCGAAGTTACGCTGCAGCGCTGCCAGGCGAGCAGCAGCAGGGTGAGAACGCCGAAAGTGCGCACAAACGGCCCGCACTTTCTGCAGCAGCTCTGACATATCGGGGTAGTTTTTAAGGAACCTCTGCACCACCAAATTCAGCACATGCGCCAGGCAAGGGATGTGCGTCAAACCGGCTAGGCCCAGAGCTGCTATGAGATTTCGCCCGTTATCGCACACCACCAGGCCGGGCTTGAGGCTCGCTGGCAGCAACCACTCATTTGTCTGCTGTTCCATGCTCCTCCACAACTCCTGCGCGGTGTGTGGTTTGTCCCCCAAACAGGCAAGTTGTAAAACTGCCTGCTGTCGTTTACCCCTGGCCGTGCTGAAGTTGGTGGTGAAGGTGTTACGCTGTCCGGATGAGGAGGCGGTAGAGGATGAGGAAGCGGAGTAGGAGGAGTTAGGAACAGGAGGCAAACTGAAGCGCCCTGCAATCCTCGGTGGTGGAAGGACATGCGCCAAATTGCTATCCGCCTCAGGCCCATCCGCCACTGCATTTACCCAGTGTGCCGTTAGGGAGATATAACGCCCCTGACCGTGCTTACTGGTCCACGTATCCGTAGTTAGGTGGACCTTGGCACAGATGGCGTTGCGCAGTGCACACCTGATTTTTTCCCCCACTTGGTTGTGCAGGGAAGGGATGGCTTGCCTGGAAAAGTAGTGGCGGCTGGGCACGACGTACTGTGGGACAGCCACCGACATAAGGTTTTTAAAACTGTGCGTCTCCACCAGACGGAATGACAGCATTTCAAAGGCCAATAATTTTGAAATGCTGGCATTCAGGGCCAGGGATCGCGGGTGGGTAGGGGGGTACTTCCTCTTCCTCTCAAGTGTTTGGGAGATGGAAAGCTGAACGCTTCCACGGGACATTGTGGAGATGGTTGTTGGTGACCCAGGTGGTGGTGTTGCTGACAGATCGTCTGTTTGCGGGGTGGCAGGTGCCGGTATCACTACAGATGTGGCTGGAGCGGCCGAGACTGCAGCAGAAGAGGAAGCAGGATGAGCCAGAGACGTTTCTTGGTTTTGAAGGTGTGTACTCCACTGCAGCTCGTGCTTTGCACTTAGATGCCTGATCATGCAGGTTGTGCTCAGGTTGAGAAGGTTCATGCCTCGCTTCAAGCTCTGATTGCACAGGGTGCAAACCACTCGTGTCCTGTCATCAGCACATTTTCTAAAGAACTTCCACGCTAGAGAACTCCTTTGAGCTGACTTTGGTGCGCTCGTTCCCTTGCTGCGTTGGGCAGTAGCGGGCGTAGTGTCTAGGGCACGGCCGCTCCGCTTCTGCACCCTGCTCCCTCTTCTGCTGTGCTGGTGGCTCTGTGCGACCACCGCCTCTTCCTCCAAACTACTCAGTTCACCTGCATGACGTTCATTCCATGTGGGGTCGAGGACCTCATCGTCCTCCACATCATCTTCCACCCAGTCTTCACCCCTGCCCTCCTTGTCGGTCTCCACAATGCTGAACGCCGCAGCAGTTGGCACCTGCGTTTCGTCATCATCGGAGACGTGCTGCGATGATCCTTGCATGTACTCATCTTGAGGAATAAGTGGTTGGGCATCGCTGCACTCAATCTCTTCCACTTCTGGGGCAGGGCTAGGTGGATGGCCCTGGGAAACCCTGCTGACAGAGTCCTCAAAAAGAATAAGAGACTGCTGTATGGCTTGGGGCTCAGACTGCTGGCCTGATTTGCAAGGGGGTGAGGTGAAAGACGGTTGGACATTGGCTGCAGGTGCCAACTCTGACCTTTCTGCAGTAGACTGGGTGGGAGACAATGTGAAGGAACTGGAGGCACTGTCAGCAGCAAACCAATCTACTATCGCCTCAACTTGTTCTGGCCTCATCACTTCTAGGGGCGTTTGATGCCCTACCAAATACTGATGCAGGTTCTGTCGCCTACTCACACTTGAGGAAGGTGTTTCACTTGTGCGTGTAGCTGGCACAGATCGACCATGTCCTCTCCTTGCAACAGGAGCTCTACCAGCAGCACCACGACCCAGGCCACGGCCCTTATTTGACGGTCTCCTCATATTTCTGTAATTTAAGATCTTGCCCTAGAAAGGTTTTTATTGAATAGCGGAATAGAAAATATGATCCAAAAAAAGTGTATGTATATCACACGTACACAACCACACTAGGCCCCAATTACTATTGTTTGTACCCCTAAAAGGCTAGATGAGGAGTAGGGGGGGTATGGAACAGGCAGCACCCTCAAACCTTCAGAAGTATGAGATGAACCCCAACAACTTGGAAAGGTGGATCTCTCTCACACGTACCGACACAGACTATCCCGCAATTCAATTGATCCCCAAAGGTTTTTATTGAATAGCGGAATAGGAAATATGATCAAAAAAAGTGTATGTATCTCACACGTACAGAAACACACTAGGCCCCAATTACTATTGTTTGTACACCTAAAAGGATGGATGAGGAGGAGGAGGAGTATGGAACAGGCAGCACCCTCAAAGCTTCAGAAGTATGAGATGAACCCCAAAAACTTGGAAAGGTGGATCTCACACGTACCGACACAGACTATTCCGCAATTTAATTGATCCCCAAAGGTTTTTATTGAATAGCGGAATAGGAAATATGATCAAAAAATGTGTATGTATCTCACACGTACAGAAGCACACTAGGCCCCAATTACTATTGTTTGTACACCTAAAAGGATGGATGAGGAGGAGGAGGAGTATGGAACAGGCAGCACCCTCAAAGCTTCAGAAGTATGAGATGAACCCCAAAAACTTGGAAAGGTGGATCTCACACGTACCGACACAGACTATCCCGCAATTTAATTGATCCCCAAAGGTTTTTATTGAATAGCGGAATAGGAAATATGATCAAAAAATGTGTATGTATCTCACACGTACAGAAGCACACTAGGCCCCAATTACTATTGTTTGTACACCTAAAAGGATGGATGAGGAGGAGGAGGAGTATGGAACAGGCAGCACCCTCAAAGCTTCAGAAGTATGAGATGAACCCCAAAAACTTGGAAAGGTGGATCTCACACGTACCGACACAGACTATCCCGCAATTTAATTGATCCCCAAAGGTTTTTATTGAATAGCGGAATAGGAAATATGATCAAAAAAAGTGTATGTATCTCGCACGTACAGAAACACACTAGGCCCCAATTACTATTGTTTGTACACCTAAAAGGATGGATGAGGAGGAGGAGGAGTATGGAACAGGCAGCACCCTCAAAGCTTCAGAAGTATGAGATGAACCCCAAAAACTTGGAAAGGTGGATCTCACACGTACCGACACAGACTATTCCGCAATTTAATTGATCCCCAAAGGTTTTTATTGAATAGCGGAATAGGAAATATGATCAAAAAATGTGTATGTATCTCACACGTACAGAAGCACACTAGGCCCCAATTACTATTGTTTGTACACCTAAAAGGATGGATGAGGAGGAGGAGGAGTATGGAACAGGCAGCACCCTCAAAGCTTCAGAAGTATGAGATGAACCCCAAAAACTTGGAAAGGTGGATCTCACACGTACCGACACAGACTATCCCGCAATTTAATTGATCCCCAAAGGTTTTTATTGAATAGCGGAATAGGAAATATGATCAAAAAAAGTGTATGTATCTCGCACGTACACAACCACACTAGGCCCCAATTACTATTGTTTGTACCCCTAAAAGGCTAGATGAGGAGTAGGGGGGGTATGGAACAGGCAGCACCCTCAAACCTTCAGAAGTATGAGATGAACCCCAACAACTTGGAAAGGTGGATCTCTCTCACACGTACCGACACAGACTATCCCGCAATTCAATTGATCCTCAAAGGTTTTTATTGAATAGCGGAATAGGAAATATGATCAAAAAAAGTGTATGTATCTCGCACGTACACAACCACACTAGGCCCCAATTACTATTGTTTGTACCCCTAAAAGGCTAGATGAGGAGTAGGGGGGGTATGGAACAGGCAGCACCCTCAAACCTTCAGAAGTATGAGATGAACCCCAACAACTTGGAAAGGTGGATCTCTCTCACACGTACCGACACAGACTATCCCGCAATTCAATTGATCCCCAAAGGTTTTTATTGAATAGCGGAATAGGAAATATGATCAAAAAAAGTGTATGTATCTCACACGTACAGAAACACACTAGGCCCCAATTACTATTGTTTGTACACCTAAAAGGATGGATGAGGAGGAGGAGGAGTATGGAACAGGCAGCACCCTCAAAGCTTCAGAAGTATGAGATGAACCCCAAAAACTTGGAAAGGTGGATCTCACACGTACCGACACAGACTATCCCGCAATTTAATTGATCCCCAAAGGTTTTTATTGAATAGCGGAATAGGAAATATGATCAAAAAAAGTGTATGTATCTCGCACGTACAGAAACACACTAGGCCCCAATTACTATTGTTTGTACACCTAAAAGGATGGATGAGGAGGAGGAGGAGTATGGAACAGGCAGCACCCTCAAAGCTTCAGAAGTATGAGATGAACCCCAAAAACTTGGAAAGGTGGATCTCACACGTACCGACACAGACTATTCCGCAATTTAATTGATCCCCAAAGGTTTTTATTGAATAGCGGAATAGGAAATATGATCAAAAAATGTGTATGTATCTCACACGTACAGAAGCACACTAGGCCCCAATTACTATTGTTTGTACACCTAAAAGGATGGATGAGGAGGAGGAGGAGTATGGAACAGGCAGCACCCTCAAAGCTTCAGAAGTATGAGATGAACCCCAAAAACTTGGAAAGGTGGATCTCACACGTACCGACACAGACTATCCCGCAATTTAATTGATCCCCAAAGGTTTTTATTGAATAGCGGAATAGGAAATATGATCAAAAAAAGTGTATGTATCTCGCACGTACACAACCACACTAGGCCCCAATTACTATTGTTTGTACCCCTAAAAGGCTAGATGAGGAGTAGGGGGGGTATGGAACAGGCAGCACCCTCAAACCTTCAGAAGTATGAGATGAACCCCAACAACTTGGAAAGGTGGATCTCTCTCACACGTACCGACACAGACTATCCCGCAATTCAATTGATCCTCAAAGGTTTTTATTGAATAGCGGAATAGGAAATATGATCAAAAAAAGTGTATGTATCTCGCACGTACACAACCACACTAGGCCCCAATTACTATTGTTTGTACCCCTAAAAGGCTAGATGAGGAGTAGGGGGGGTATGGAACAGGCAGCACCCTCAAACCTTCAGAAGTATGAGATGAACCCCAACAACTTGGAAAGGTGGATCTCTCTCACACGTACCGACACAGACTATCCCGCAATTCAATTGATCCCCAAAGGTTTTTATTGAATAGCGGAATAGGAAATATGATCAAAAAAAGTGTATGTATCTCACACGTACAGAAACACACTAGGCCCCAATTACTATTGTTTGTACACCTAAAAGGATGGATGAGGAGGAGGAGGAGTATGGAACAGGCAGCACCCTCAAAGCTTCAGAAGTATGAGATGAACCCCAAAAACTTGGAAAGGTGGATCTCACACGTACCGACACAGACTATTCCGCAATTTAATTGATCCCCAAAGGTTTTTATTGAATAGCGGAATAGGAAATATGATCAAAAAATGTGTATGTATCTCACACGTACAGAAGCACACTAGGCCCCAATTACTATTGTTTGTACACCTAAAAGGATGGATGAGGAGGAGGAGGAGTATGGAACAGGCAGCACCCTCAAAGCTTCAGAAGTATGAGATGAACCCCAAAAACTTGGAAAGGTGGATCTCACACGTACCGACACAGACTATCCCGCAATTTAATTGATCCCCAAAGGTTTTTATTGAATAGCGGAATAGGAAATATGATCAAAAAATGTGTATGTATCTCACACGTACAGAAGCACACTAGGCCCCAATTACTATTGTTTGTACACCTAAAAGGATGGATGAGGAGGAGGAGGAGTATGGAACAGGCAGCACCCTCAAAGCTTCAGAAGTATGAGATGAACCCCAAAAACTTGGAAAGGTGGATCTCACACGTACCGACACAGACTATCCCGCAATTTAATTGATCCCCAAAGGTTTTTATTGAATAGCGGAATAGGAAATATGATCAAAAAAAGTGTATGTATCTCGCACGTACAGAAACACACTAGGCCCCAATTACTATTGTTTGTACACCTAAAAGGATGGATGAGGAGGAGGAGGAGTATGGAACAGGCAGCACCCTCAAAGCTTCAGAAGTATGAGATGAACCCCAAAAACTTGGAAAGGTGGATCTCACACGTACCGACACAGACTATTCCGCAATTTAATTGATCCCCAAAGGTTTTTATTGAATAGCGGAATAGGAAATATGATCAAAAAATGTGTATGTATCTCACACGTACAGAAGCACACTAGGCCCCAATTACTATTGTTTGTACACCTAAAAGGATGGATGAGGAGGAGGAGGAGTATGGAACAGGCAGCACCCTCAAAGCTTCAGAAGTATGAGATGAACCCCAAAAACTTGGAAAGGTGGATCTCACACGTACCGACACAGACTATCCCGCAATTTAATTGATCCCCAAAGGTTTTTATTGAATAGCGGAATAGGAAATATGATCAAAAAAAGTGTATGTATCTCGCACGTACACAACCACACTAGGCCCCAATTACTATTGTTTGTACCCCTAAAAGGCTAGATGAGGAGTAGGGGGGGTATGGAACAGGCAGCACCCTCAAACCTTCAGAAGTATGAGATGAACCCCAACAACTTGGAAAGGTGGATCTCTCTCACACGTACCGACACAGACTATCCCGCAATTCAATTGATCCTCAAAGGTTTTTATTGAATAGCGGAATAGGAAATATGATCAAAAAAAGTGTATGTATCTCGCACGTACACAACCACACTAGGCCCCAATTACTATTGTTTGTACCCCTAAAAGGCTAGATGAGGAGTAGGGGGGGTATGGAACAGGCAGCACCCTCAAACCTTCAGAAGTATGAGATGAACCCCAACAACTTGGAAAGGTGGATCTCTCTCACACGTACCGACACAGACTATCCCGCAATTCAATTGATCCCCAAAGGTTTTTATTGAATAGCGGAATAGGAAATATGATCAAAAAAAGTGTATGTATCTCACACGTACAGAAACACACTAGGCCCCAATTACTATTGTTTGTACACCTAAAAGGATGGATGAGGAGGAGGAGGAGTATGGAACAGGCAGCACCCTCAAAGCTTCAGAAGTATGAGATGAACCCCAAAAACTTGGAAAGGTGGATCTCACACGTACCGACACAGACTATTCCGCAATTTAATTGATCCCCAAAGGTTTTTATTGAATAGCGGAATAGGAAATATGATCAAAAAATGTGTATGTATCTCACACGTACAGAAGCACACTAGGCCCCAATTACTAATGTTTGTACACCTAAAAGGATGGATGAGGAGGAGGAGGAGTATGGAACAGGCAGCACCCTCAAAGCTTCAGAAGTATGAGATGAACCCCAAAAACTTGGAAAGGTGGATCTCACACGTACCGACACAGACTATCCCGCAATTTAATTGATCCCCAAAGGTTTTTATTGAATAGCGGAATAGGAAATATGATCAAAAAATGTGTATGTATCTCACACGTACAGAAGCACACTAGGCCCCAATTACTATTGTTTGTACACCTAAAAGGATGGATGAGGAGGAGGAGGAGTATGGAACAGGCAGCACCCTCAAAGCTTCAGAAGTATGAGATGAACCCCAAAAACTTGGAAAGGTGGATCTCACACGTACCGACACAGACTATCCCGCAATTTAATTGATCCCCAAAGGTTTTTATTGAATAGCGGAATAGGAAATATGATCAAAAAAAGTGTATGTATCTCGCACGTACAGAAACACACTAGGCCCCAATTACTATTGTTTGTACACCTAAAAGGATGGATGAGGAGGAGGAGGAGTATGGAACAGGCAGCACCCTCAAAGCTTCAGAAGTATGAGATGAACCCCAAAAACTTGGAAAGGTGGATCTCACACGTACCGACACAGACTATTCCGCAATTTAATTGATCCCCAAAGGTTTTTATTGAATAGCGGAATAGGAAATATGATCAAAAAATGTGTATGTATCTCACACGTACAGAAGCACACTAGGCCCCAATTACTATTGTTTGTACACCTAAAAGGATGGATGAGGAGGAGGAGGAGTATGGAACAGGCAGCACCCTCAAAGCTTCAGAAGTATGAGATGAACCCCAAAAACTTGGAAAGGTGGATCTCACACGTACCGACACAGACTATTCCGCAATTTAATTGATCCCCAAAGGTTTTTATTGAATAGCGGAATAGGAAATATGATCAAAAAATGTGTATGTATCTCACACGTACAGAAGCACACTAGGCCCCAATTACTATTGTTTGTACACCTAAAAGGATGGATGAGGAGGAGGAGGAGTATGGAACAGGCAGCACCCTCAAAGCTTCAGAAGTATGAGATGAACCCCAAAAACTTGGAAAGGTGGATCTCACACGTACCGACACAGACTATCCCGCAATTTAATTGATCCCCAAAGGTTTTTATTGAATAGCGGAATAGGAAATATGATCAAAAAAAGTGTATGTATCTCGCACGTACACAACCACACTAGGCCCCAATTACTATTGTTTGTACCCCTAAAAGGCTAGATGAGGAGTAGGGGGGGTATGGAACAGGCAGCACCCTCAAACCTTCAGAAGTATGAGATGAACCCCAACAACTTGGAAAGGTGGATCTCTCTCACACGTACCGACACAGACTATCCCGCAATTCAATTGATCCTCAAAGGTTTTTATTGAATAGCGGAATAGGAAATATGATCAAAAAAAGTGTATGTATCTCGCACGTACACAACCACACTAGGCCCCAATTACTATTGTTTGTACCCCTAAAAGGCTAGATGAGGAGTAGGGGGGGTATGGAACAGGCAGCACCCTCAAACCTTCAGAAGTATGAGATGAACCCCAACAACTTGGAAAGGTGGATCTCTCTCACACGTACCAACACAGACTATCCCCCAATTTAACTGATCCCCAAAGGTTTTTGATTAAATAGCGGAATAGAAAATATGATCCCAAAAAAGTGTATGTATATCACACGTACACAACCACACTAGGCCCCAATTACTATTGTTTGTACCCCTAAAAGGCTAGGAGTAGGGGGGAGTATGGAACAGGCAGCACCCTCAAACCTTCAGAAGTATGAGATGAACCCCAACAACTTGGAAAGGTGGATCTCTCTCACACGTACCAACACAGACTATCCCCCAATTTAACTGATCCCCAGAGGTTTTTGATTAAATAGCGGAATAGAAAATATGATCCCAAAAAAGTGTATGTATATCACACGTACACAACCACACTAGGCCCCAATTACTATTGTTTGTACCCCTAAAAGGCTAGGAGTAGGGGGAGTATGGAACAGGCAGCACCCTCAAACCTTCAGAAGTATGAGATGAACCCCAACAACTTGGAAAGGTGGATCTCTCTCACACGTACCAACACAGACTATCCCCCAATTTAACTGATCCCCAAAGGTTTTTGATTAAATAGCGGAATAGAAAATATGATCCCAAAAAAGTGTATGTATATCACACGTACACAACCACACGAGGCCCCAATTACTATTGTTTGTACCCCTAAAAGGCTAGGAGTAGGGGGAGTATGGAACAGGCAGCACCCTCAAACCTTCAGAAGTATGAGATGAACCCCAACAACTTGGAAAGGTGGATCTCTCTCACACGTACCAACACAGACTATCCCCCAATTTAACTGATCCCCAGAGGTTTTTGATTAAATAGCGGAATAGAAAATATGATCCCAAAAAAGTGTATGTATATCACACGTACACAACCACACTAGGCCCCAATTACTATTGTTTGTACCCCTAAAAGGCTAGGAGTAGGGGGAGAATGGAACAGGCAGCACCCTCAAACCTTCAGAAGTATGAGATGAACCCCAACAACTTGGAAAGGTGGATCTCTCTCACACGTACCAACACAGACTATCCCCCAATTTAACTGATCCCCAGAGGTTTTTGATTAAATAGCGGAATAGAAAATATGATCCCAAAAAAGTGTATGTATATCACACGTACACAACCACACTAGGCCCCAATTACTATTGTTTGTACCCCTAAAAGGCTAGGAGTAGGGGGAGTATGGAACAGGCAGCACCCTCAAACCTTCAGAAGTATGAGATGAACCCCAACAACTTGGAAAGGTGGATCTCTGTCACACGTACCAACACAGACTATCCCCCAATTTAACTGATCCCCAGAGGTTTTTGATTAAATAGCGGAATAGAAAATATGATCCCAAAAAAGTGTATGTATATCACACGTACACAACCACACTAGGCCCCAATTACTATTGTTTGTACCCCTAAAAGGCTAGGAGTAGGGGGAGTATGGAACAGGCAGCACCCTCAAACCTTCAGAAGTATGAGATGAACCCCAACAACTTGGAAAGGTGGATCTCTCTCACACGTACCAACACAGACTATCCCCCAATTTAACTGATCCCCAGAGGTTTTTGATTAAATAGGGGAATAGAAAATATGATCCCAAAAAAGTGTATGTATATCACACGTACACAACCACACTAGGCCCCAATTACTATTGTTTGTACCCCTAAAAGGCTAGGAGTAGGGGGGAGTATGGAACAGGCAGCACCCTCAAACCTTCAGAAGTATGAGATGAACCCCAACAACTTGGAAAGGTGGATCTCTCTCACACGTACCAACACAGACTATCCCCCAATTTAACTGATCCCCAGAGGTTTTTGATTAAATAGCGGAATAGAAAATATGATCCCAAAAAAGTGTATGTATATCACACGTACACAACCACACTAGGCCCCAATTACTATTGTTTGTACCCCTAAAAGGCTAGGAGTAGGGGGGAGTATGGAACAGGCAGCACCCTCAAACCTTCAGAAGTATGAGATGAACCCCAACAACTTGGAAAGGTGGATCTCTCTCACACGTACCAACACAGACTATCCCCCAATTTAACTGATCCCCAGAGGTTTTTGATTAAATAGCGGAATAGAAAATATGATCCCAAAAAAGTGTATGTATATCACACGTACACAACCACACTAGGCCCCAATTACTATTGTTTGTACCCCTAAAAGGCTAGGAGTAGGGGGAGTATGGAACAGGCAGCACCCTCAAACCTTCAGAAGTATGAGATGAACCCCAACAACTTGGAAAGGTGGATCTCTCTCACACGTACCAACACAGACTATCCCCCAATTTAACTGATCCCCAGAGGTTTTTGATTAAATAGGGGAATAGAAAATATGATCCCAAAAAAGTGTATGTATATCACACGTACACAACCACACTAGGCCCCAATTACTATTGTTTGTACCCCTAAAAGGCTAGGAGTAGGGGGAGTATGGAACAGGCAGCACCCTCAAACCTTCAGAAGTATGAGATGAACCCCAACAACTTGGAAAGGTGGATCTCTCTCACACGTACCAACACAGACTATCCCCCAATTTAACTGATCCCCAAAGGTTTTTGATTAAATAGCGGAATAGAAAATATGATCCCAAAAAAGTGTATGTATATCACACGTACACAACCACACTAGGCCCCAATTACTATTGTTTGTACCCCTAAAAGGCTAGGAGTAGGGGGAGTATGGAACAGGCAGCACCCTCAAACCTTCAGAAGTATGAGATGAACCCCAACAACTTGGAAAGGTGGATCTCTCTCACACGTACCAACACAGACTATCCCCCAATTTAACTGATCCCCAGAGGTTTTTGATTAAATAGCGGAATAGAAAATATGATCCCAAAAAAGTGTATGTATATCACACGTACACAACCACACTAGGCCCCAATTACTATTGTTTGTACCCCTAAAAGGCTAGGAGTAGGGGGGAGTATGGAACAGGCAGCACCCTCAAACCTTCAGAAGTATGAGATGAACCCCAACAACTTGGAAAGGTGGATCTCTCTCACACGTACCAACACAGACTATCCCCCAATTTAACTGATCCCCAAAGGTTTTTGATTAAATAGCGGAATAGAAAATATGATCCCAAAAAAGTGTATGTATATCACACGTACACAACCACACTAGGCCCCAATTACTATTGTTTGTACCCCTAAAAGGCTAGATGAGGAGTAGGGGGAGTATGGAACAGGCAGCACCCTCAAACCTTCAGTATGAGATTGTGTTCACTGTACCCCACAAAGATTGAGTTCACTGCACCCCACAATGATTGTGTTCACTGCACCCCACAAAGATTGTGTTCACTGCACCTCACAAAGATTGTGTTCACTGTACCCCCCAAAGATTGTGTTCACTGCACCCCACAAAGATTCTGTTCACTGTACCCCACAAAGATTGTGTTCACTGCACCCCAAAAAGATTGTGTTCACTGCACCCCAAAAAGGATGTTGTTCACTGCACCCCAAAAAGGATGTTGTTCACTCCACCCCAAAAAGATTGTGTTCACTGCACCCCACAAAGATTGTGTTCACTGCACCCCAAAAAGATTGTGTTCACTGCACCCCAAAAATGATTTTGTTCACTGCACCCCAAAAAGGATTTTGTTCACTGCACCCCAAAAAGGATGTTGTTCACTCCACCCCAAAAAGATTGTGTTCACTGCACCCCAAAAAGATTGTGTTCACTGCACCCCACAAAGGATTTTGTTCACTGCACCCCAAAAAGATTGTGTTCACTGCACCCCAAAAAGGATGTTGTTCACTGCACCCCAAAAAGGATTTTGTTCACTGCACCCCAAAAAGATTGTGTTCACTGCACCCCACAAAGGATTTTGTTCACTGCACCCCACAAAGATTGTGTTCACTGCACACCAAAAAGGATTGTGTTCACTGCACCCCAAAAAGATTTTGTTCACTGCACCCCAAAAAGATTGTGTTCACTGCAGCCCAAAAAGATTGTGTTCACTGCAGCCCAAAAAGATTGTGTTCACTGCAGCCCAAAAAGATTGTGTTCACTGCAGCCCAAAAAGATTGTGTTCACTGCAGCCCAAAAAGATTGTGTTCACTGCAGCTCACACACAGAAAAATGGATGTGGATCACTGACACCTGCCTATCTCCAATCCCACACCACACAGCAATATCGATTGTAGTTTGTAGAACACAGTTTCCCTAAAATTCAGCAGACTCTGTCCCTAACAGGATTGAGAAGAGATCGTAGATCAGGATTGAGTGCAGATTCACCCCACCCCCCACACAGCAATATCGATTGTAGTTTGTAGAACACAGTTTCCCTAAAATTCAGCAGACTCTGTCCCTAACAGGATTGAGAAGAGATCGTAGATCAGGATTGAGTGCAGATTCACCCCACCCCCCACACAGCAATATCGATTGTAGTTTGTAGAACACAGTTTCCCTAAAATTCAGCAGACTCTGTCCCTAACAGGATTGAGAAGAGATCGTAGATCAGGATTGAGTGCAGATTCACCCCACCCCCCACACAGCAATATCGATTGTAGTTTGTAGAAGACACTGACCCTATATAATTCAGCAGACTCTATCCCTAAAATGCCTACAACTCGCCCTGCCTAAACACTCCGACCTGTCCCTCAATTCTATCCGGACACAAATGGTTTTTTCCTGCCTATCTTTCCCTAATCAGCAGCCAGCACGTTGATGTGTGCTCTCTGTCCCTGAATCTAAGCAGCATAATGACGCCGCTGCGGCTGCCTCGAACTTATAAAGACTTGGTCACATGCTTCAGACGGCCAATCACAGCTACTGAGACATTTGCAGGCATGGCTGGGATGGCTTAAGGCACACCAGTTAAACGATTGTTGATTGGCTGTTGAAAGCCCGCCATGAAAAGAGCGCCAAAGCATGCAAAACCCGGAAATAAAACGACCGAACACGGATTTTTACCCGAACATACAGTAAAGTGTCCGTGTCCGTGTTCGGGTACAAAAAATCCAATTATTCGGTACGAACACGAATAATACAGTCCGTGTTCGCTCAACACTACTCTTATGTTTAAGAGTATAAGTTGCTACAAAACTTTCTAATTTGGACATGGCCGCCATTACTGGGGAGTACCACATGAATGTGATATCAACCCACAATCATCTGCCCAACAATTCTTTAGACCTTTGTCAGCAAACGAAAAAGTCCCTGAAAATGCAGTCCAAAGTTTCACAGATGGATCATGTTTTATGTGGAGGGTTCAAAGACCCAAACATCAATCGCTCGGTAATGTCAAGTTAAATCAGCACAATTTGATAGGATGGCTGCAATGGCTCATGCCCTAGAATAGATGAAAGGGGACCAAGAAAGTTTTCTATACTCAGATTCTGCTTGGGTCTATAAAGCTCTTATATAATTTTTGCCTTTTTGGCATATTTCCATAAACTTTCAACACTGACCTTTTTTAATGAATTATTTATTTATAGTGGAGTTTGTTTGCACTGTTATTTTTTCTTGATTTTGCCACATTGTTACAGGGTTCCACCGGTTAATTGCACAAATGCAAATTTAAGATAAAAGATAGTGATTAGCCCTGTAAAGTCTATAGAAAATTAGCCTGCCGACTCACCAAGAAAATGGGTGACATTCGTAGAACCAATAATCAGTACATAAATAAAAATGATTAGGACTCAAGATGAGTCCATATCAAAAAGGGGGCTCTGCTAAGGAACAGACTGCGGCATTACAAAACGTTTTATGTATGATATGGACTCATCTTGAGTTCTTATCATTTTTATTTATGTACAAATGCGTCAACCCCTTTTTTTTTTAGCAGTAATCAGAAAGTGGTTTAGGCTGTTGTGCTATCATTGATTTATTTTTTGTGTTATAGTTCTATGATTTACAAAAAAAAAAGTAATATGTACAGTAATAAACAGTGAGACAAGTAAAATAAAGTAAATCAATATATTCTTTGGAGAAATTGATATAAGGAAAGAACATATAAATAGAACAACCACAGACTGGAAAATGATAAAAACTGTTTATTTTTTTTACAATAACCTCCTTGTAATTGTTTTAACCTCCAATCAAGTTTCATATAATAAAAAGGAAAACTGTAGCAATATGAAAGAAAACAATGTTTTTTTTTTCTATTTAGGGAAATGACTACAGTTTCTAATTAGATTTTGTAAAATATATCTTCATCCGTATTAAGAGATCATAAATAGAAAAAGCTCTATGACTGCTCTGATTGTCTCAGAATGTAAGAGAGAAGAGTAGGAGGTATATTGCAATAATGGGATCATCTATTAAAAAGAATGCAGACCTAGGACACCTCTGTGTTCATTTCAAACCACCAGGTTCAGTGGATAGCATTGAACAAAACAACTCAATAAAAGGGCATTGCATTGTGTTAGCTTAGACCAAAATAGTTTATTATGTCTTATAACATTTTAACCACATTGCCAGTGTCATTATTACAGTCACAGTGCATATTCTTAGCACTGATTACGTCACTGGTCCCCCCAAAAGTGTCAAATATGTCAGTCAAGGGTCTGATCTGTCCGCCGCAATGTCGCAATCCCCCCCAAAAAAACGCAGATCGCCGCTTTTACTAGTAAAAAAAAAAAAATTACATAAATCTTTCCCGTAGTTAGTTAATAACTTTTGCACAAACCAATCAAAATATGCTTATTGTGATTTTCTTTACCAAAAATATGTAGCAGAAAAAAAATTGGCTTAAAATGTTAAAAAAGTTAGATTTTTACATTTATTTTTTTGAGAATGTCATATAGCAGAATGTGAAAAATATTGATTTTTGTTCAGAATTGTCCCTCTTTTTTTGTGTATAGCGCAAAAAAATTAAATCACACAGGTGATCAAATACCACCAAAAGAAAGCTCTATTTGTGGGGAAAAAAAGAACGTAAATTTTGTTTGGGTACATCGTCACATGACCGTGCAATTGTCAATAAAAATCACGCAGTGCCAAGTTGAAAAAAGTGGCCTGGTCATTAAAGGGGCAAATCCTTCCAATCTTAATGTGGTTAATTAAGTTTTGATAAAAAAAACCTGGAGGTTGATGGGTTGGGTTGATGGGATGCAAAGTGGCACCAGAATTTTCACCCAACAGTTTGAGTAAATCAACCCCTGGTGTGCTTTGGATGACATATGTTAAAATTTGGGTTGTTTATATCATGAAAAAGCTCTTTTAACACTGCAACATTTTAGTATTGTGTGCTAAAAATCCTGCAAAAGTTCACCTTCAATGCATGTAAAGCATGTAAACTCAGGACTGTAAATATAGCTAAAAGCTGGCCATGCACCTTGCAATCTGAACAGTCTTACATAGATCTACCAACAATTTTGTTGTATGCTGTATTCAAGTCTATGTTACTACATGAAAATTGAGAAGTTGGTCTTCTGCTACAAAATTTTGGTAGATCTAAAAATTGAATTGAGATTTCATATTTAGAATGCATGATGTTTAGTCAGCTTAATAGCGAGAATTGTTCCCCCTGTAGTGTTCCCTAGCTAAGGGGAAGTGCTCACGTTGGCTCATAGACCCCAGCTGTCTCCGGCTCCAGATCAGGTTGTGCGAACTGCAAAAGGCAACGAGTAGACTTGACACATAGATGACTAATTTTTAACGAATCACCTCCTTTATAATTATAAATACATGATGTGTATAAATTGCACAGATATATAAAGTCAGACACAGGCAATGAGTCATCAGGAACCAGTAGTTACCTTATAGCTCTTCAGCACAGAAAATTCTCACAGGCTTGTCTAGCATCAAAATTGTTCTTGCTTAAATAGAGCGGCAAAATCATGTTGACTTCTCTGGGCTTCAATTGTCACCCACTCATACAAATTGTTATATTCAAATCTAAGTGCATGTTCAAGCAAGAATGTATTTGAACAGAGAAAAACAAAACATATGTGGGTATATCTGCAATCGGCTGAAATTAAACTTCGTCAATGATCCTGACATCAGAAAAAGAGTCAACATTGTAGTTCAATCATTGAGAGCTCTCATGGAGGATGTTTTTGATGAATTGTGCTTGTTTTACAGATTTTAATTATGGCTCATAGGGGAATCCAATAATCATATGAAAATGATAAACCTAATTTATCAAAGCATCAAGTGCCTTACATAAGATCAGTCTAATTTGCCCATAGCAACCATTCAGGTTCTTTAATTTTCTAACCAGCACTCAAAAAATTAGGCACCTTATTATTTACTATAGGGCAACATGAGGTTTTCTTTTAAATATTTTGATAATTATGGGCGACTGCATTTTGTATTAAAATTGTTGAAGTTTATTATCATTGTTTGAACAACCAGTACATACCTAAATAACTAGTGTCCTTCTTCTGGTATAGTCCTATGTCATGCTGGTGATAACCTGAGACTCTGATTTGCTGTTGCTAACGTTTCTACTTTTTGTACTTAATATTTTCAATAAAAATATTGGAAACATAAAGTTGCTGAAATAAGAACAATTTTTTATTTCCTTCCCTATCTCCTATATTGTTTATTGGTTTAAATCTTACTCACTGCTATGACTCCTCATTCAGAAACTTTGACTTTAATGAAATATGCATTAGAAGC